>NW_007728914.1:87314-135412 GCF_000696425.1 Galeopterus variegatus
AAAAAAACCGGGGGTGGGGGGGAGAGGAAGATTTAACAACCTCAACTTTTTTTTTTTTTTTTTTGAAGCTCTTACAACGAGAAAATGGAGGGGACACATCTGGGTGGGAGGGGGGAGAGGGAGGAGGGAGGGAGGTTTTGGTGACGGGACACAATAACTAACTACATTGTATATTGACAAAATAAAAATTAAAAAAAATAAATAAATAAAAAATAAAAAGGCCCATCCTCAAGAGAAACTATTTGTGTCAGAGCCTAAACTATTGAGGCTTTTTCAGAACAAAAGCAACCTGAGTGAAGGGAAACACCCAATTTCAGCCCATTCTATTTTTCTTTATTTTTCAATTTTATATTTTATTAGATTTTATTTTTTAAATTTTATTTAATTATATAGAAATGTATTATGATGAATTCTTGAAAACAAAAATGTTCTTAACTATCTGACTTAATTTTTTGTGCGTTTCAATAAAACTCTTTTTATTGACACTAAAATTTGAATTTTATACAATTTTTGTGTCTCAAAATATACTTCTGTTGTTTTTTTTTTGCTTATAGTGTCATTAATTTTAATTTTTTATTATTAGCATATTTATTATTACAAATCATGATTTTTCTTTATGCCCTTTACCCGACCTATCACTCTTCAAACACCCTCCCTCTCTCCTACCCATCTCTAGTATCCTTAGGTTTCTTTTCTCCTTCTGAAAGTTCAATGTATTGGTGTGGTCCCTTCCTTCCTTCCTTCCTTCCTTCCTTCCTTCCTTCCTTCCTTCCTTCCTTTTTTTCCTTCTTTATCTGTCTTTTTTTCTTTATTTCCTTCTTTCTTAGCACCCACTTATGAGAACATGAGGTATTTCTCTTTCCTTATTTGGCTTATTTCACTTATAATTTTCTCCAGACTCATCCATGTTGCTGCAAATGGAAGAATTTCATTCTTTTCTATGGCTCAGTAGTATTCCATTGTGTATATATACCACATTTTCCTTGTCCAGTCATCCGTCAATGGACACTGAGGTTGGTTCTGTATTTTGGCTATTGTAAATAGAGCTGCAATGAATATGGGAGTGTAGATATCCCTTTGACATGATGATTTCCATTCCTTTGGATATATACCCAGTCGTTGGATTGCTGGATCATATGGTAGTTCTATCTGTAGTTGTTTGAGGAAACACTACACTGTTTCTAAACTGTTACTAAATACTGTTGTAGTAACAGTACACTACTCTGTACTGTTTTCTGTAATGGCTGTGATAATTTAGAGTCCCACCAATAGTGCAGAAGAGTTTCCCTTTACCTGCATCCTTGCCAGCATTTGTTATTCTTGATATTTTTAGTAATAGCCTGTCTAACTGAGGTGAGATGATATCTTAATGTGGTTTTGATTCGCATTTCTCTGATGACTAGCAATGCTGAGCATTTTTTCATGTACCTTTTGGCCATTTGTATGTCTTCCTTTGAAAAATATCTATTCATCTCCTTTGCCAATTTTTTAATTGGATATTTTTTTTTTTACTGTATAGTTGTTTGAGTTCTTTATTTATTCTGGATATGAGTCCCTTGTTGGATGTATAGTGTGCAAATATTTTCTCCCATTCTATAGCTTGTGTTTCTGCTCTGTTGATTGTTTCCTTTGCTGTGCAGAAGCTTTTTAGTTTGTTTTAATCCCATTTGTTTATTTTTCTTTTGTTGCTGCAGTGGATTGAATTATGTTCCCCCAAAACTCATTGAAACTTGAATTGTGTCCCCCAGGTTTTATGTATTAGAAACTTGGCCCCCACTGTAACTGCTACAAGGGTGGGAAATCTTGTTATGGTAACTGAAATGTGGAGCCTTGAAGAGGGGATTAGATTGTAGCACCATGCCATAGTGAATGGATTAAAATGGTGGTCATGGGCATGGATTTGGTGGCTTTAAAAGAAGAGAGAGGAGAGTCTGTCTCTATCTCTCTCTGCTCCCTCTGCTCTGCCATTTTTCACATTGCAATACTCTGCCATTACTGTTGCCACCACAAAGGCTCTCACCAGATGAGTTCCCTGGACTTTGGATTTCCCAGCCTCAGAAACTGTAACTAGCAAATTTTGTTTCCTTTAAAAATCACACAATTGCAGGTATTTATGTAATAAGCAACAGAAACAGATTAAAACAGTTGCTTATCCTTTTGGGGTCTTATTCACAGTCTTTGTCTAATCTTACTTCTGGAGCGTTTCTATTATGTTTTCTTTTAGTAAATTTATGGTTTGTGGTTTTATATTTAAGTCTTTAATCCATTTTGAGTTGATTTTGGTAAATGGTGAGAGGTACAGGTACAGTTTCATTCTTCTGCATATGAATGTCCAATTTTCACAGCACCATTTATTGAAGAAGCAGCCTTTTCCTCAACGTATGTTCTTATTGCCTTTGTCAAAGATCAGTTAGCTGTGAGAAAGTGGTCTTATTCCCAGGATTTTTCTGTTCTGTTCTGTTGATCTGAGTATCTCTTTTTATGCCAGTACCATGCTGTTTTGGTTACAATAGCTTTGTGATATACTTTGAAGTCAAATAGTGTTATGCTTCCAGCTTTATTTTTTTATTTTTATTTTTTGGTCAGGATTTCTTTGGCTATTTTGGGTCTTTTGTTGTTCCATATGAATATTAGGATTGCTTTTTCTATTTCTGTGAAAAACGTCATTGCCATTTTGATGGGGATTGCGTTGCATCTGCGGATTGATTTGGGTAGAATGGACATTTTCACAATGTTAACTCTTCCCATCCAAGAGCATGGTAAATCTTCCCACCTTTTTGTGTCCTCTTTAATTTCTTTCAGCAGTGTTTTGTAGTTCTCATTGTAGAGATATTTCACCTCCTTGGTTAAATTGATTCTTACATACTGTATTTTTTTGGTGACTGTTGTAAATGGGCTTGCTTTTTTGATTTCTTTTTCTGCTAGTTTGTTATTGGAGTATAAAAACACTACTAATTTGGGGGGTGTTGATTTGTATCCTGCAACATTACTAAAATTGTTAATCAGCTCTAAGAGATTTTTTGTAGAGTCTTTAGGTTTTTTGATATATAAGATCATGTTGTCTGCAAACAGGGACACTTTGACTTCATCCTTTCCAATGTGGATGCCCTTTGTTTCTTTCCCTTGCCTGATTACTCTGCCTAGTACTTCCAATAGTATGTTAAATAGGAGTAATGAGAGCGGGCATCCTTTTCTTGTTCCTGTTCTTATCATCCCATTCAGGATGATATTGGTGATTGGTTTGTTGTAAATGGCTTTTATTATGTTGAGATAATTTCCTTCTAATATCTAATTTGCTGAGAGTCTTTATCATGAAAGGATGTTGAATTTTGTCGAATGCTTTCTGCATGCATTGAGATAATCATATGGTTTTTGTCTTTGATTTTGTTGATGTGTGATATCACATTTATTGACTTGTGCATGTTGAGCCATCCTTGCATCCCTGGGATGAATCCCACTTGATCATGGTGTATAATTTTTTTTATATGTTGCTGTATTCTGATAGCTAATATTTTGTTGAGGGTTTTTGCACTTATGTTCATCAGGATATTGGCCTGTAATTTTCTTTTTTTGTTGTATCTTTGTCTGCTTTTGGTTGTCAAGCCTCATAGAATACTGGCCTCATAGAATAAGCTTGGAAGAGTGGCCTCTGATTCAATTTTTTGGAATAGTTTGAAGACCATTTGTATTAATTCCCATTTCAATGTTTGGTGGAATTCTGCAGTAAAACCCTCAGGTCCAGGGCTTTTCTTCATCGGGAGACTGCTGATTACTGCCTCAATCTCATTGATTAATACTGATGTGTTCAAGTTTTATTTCTTCTTGGTTCATTTGTGGTAGTTCATATGTGTCCAGAAATTATCCACTTCCTCCAGGTTTGTAATTGTTGGTGTGCAGTTGTTTATAATAATCTCTAATGATTCTTTGTATTTTTGTGGTACGAGTTGTATTGTCTCCCTTTCCATTTCTGATTTTTGTTATTTGGGTCTTCTTTTTTGGTTAACCTAGCTAATGTTTCTCTTATTTATCTCCTCAAAAAACCAACTTTTTGTTTCATTGTTCTTTTATATCATTTTCTGGGTCTCTATTTCATTTAGTTCTGCCCTGATCTTAATTATTTCTTTCCATGTACTTCTTTTAGGATTGGATTGTTGTTGTTTTTCTAGTTCTTTGAGGCATATTGTTAGGTCATTTATTTGAAGTCTTTCTATTGTTTTGATGTTTTTATTGCAATAAACTTCCCTCTATGTACTGCTTTTGCAGTATCCCACTTTTTCCACCCCTTCACTTTTAGTCCATGTGTGGCTTTATACATGAAGTGGGTCTCTTGAAGACAGCACATAGTTTGGTCTAACCTTTTAATCTAATCAGTCCGTCTGTGTCTTTTGAATGGGGAATTTAATCCATTTACATTTTGGTTAGTTATTAACAAGTATTGCTTTACTCCTGTCATTATTTGATTTTTGTTTAGATGTTTTAAATACCATTTTTCCTTTCTTCCCCTTTTATTTTTCATCTTCAGTGTTAGCTTGATTGTTGAGGTGACATGATTTAGCCTCTTTCTCCTTTTCATTTGCATTTTGGTATTAATGGCAGGTTTTGCTCTTTCTTGTAAATCCATAATAATGATTATCATTTTTCAGACTCAGGATGCAGGACTCTTGAGAATTTCTTGAAGGGCTGGCCATGTGGTAGTGAATGCCTATAATTTTTGTTTTTCTGGGAAATACACTATTTCTCCCTCATTTCTGAGGGATAGCCTTGCCAGGTATGGAATTCTTGGCTGGTAATTTTTTTCTTCTAGTATTTTGAATATATCATTCTATTTTCTTCTGGACTGTAAGGTTTCAGTGGAGAAGTCCACCGTTAGTGTGATGGTGGCTCTCTTTTAGTTAACTTGATGCTTTTCTCTTGCTGCTTTTAGAATTCTCTCATCTTTGAGCTTTGCCATTTTGATTACAATGTTTCTCAAAGACAATCTTTTTGGATTGATTCTCTTTGGGAATTTTTGACCTTCCTGTATTGGATGGTTCATGTCTCTCCCTACACCTGGGAAGTTTTCTGTTATTATTTCCTTGAATAGGTTTTCAATGTCTTTTCCTTTCTCCTCCCCTTCTGGAATACCTGTGATTCGGACGTTTGTTCTCTTGAGGTTGTCTGCTAGCTCTCTTAGATTTTCTTCATTTTTTGAAATACTTTTTTCCTTTTTTTTTTTTTGTCTGCCTGGTTGTTTTAAAAAGACCATCTTCAAGGTCTGAAATTCTCTCTTCCTCTTGCTCTACACTTTTGCTCAAGCTTTCAGTTCTATTTTTTATTTCATTGAGTGAATCTTTCAGTTCTAGGAGTTCTACATTCTTTTTAAAGGTATTAATCTCTTTTTAAATGTCCTCCTTCATATCCTGGATATTTTTTCTTCTTTCATTGTGTTCTCTCATCGATTTTTCTCTTATCTATTTGAGTTTTCTTAAGACCAGTACTTGAAATTCCTTTTCGGATATTTCAAGGTTTTCCTGGTCTATTTGGTCTTGTATTTAAGAATTAACATATTCCTTTGGTGGTGTCATATCTTCTTGTTTATTTGTAGTTCTAGTAGTTTTTCATTGATGTTTGGTAATGTGGTAGCGCAATGGTTTCTTCTGTTACTCTGGAGTGGGCTATGAGGTGAAAGACTTCCTTCTCTATTTGTAGGCTCTGCAGGTGAGTGTTCTTGTATCCATGCAGTTGAGTGTGCAGTGGGGTACCTAGGCTTCTGCTCAGTTGGTATGCAGGCCTTTCCAGGGCTCAGGCATAGGCCAGGAGCCGTGGTAGGGGCAGCATGCAGGACCGGCACTCACCTGGGCTCCCACTCAGCTGGTGGTCCTTAACTATCTGATTTAGAAAATTTGAAACTGTCAGAAGAGAAGAGAGGCAGAAAAGAAATAAAGTAAGGAGAAAAACTTAGATTATGATGAGAAATGGGTTTTTAGCTTTATTTCAATTTCCCATAGCAAAATCTGTCAATTGGGTGTCTGTCGGGCCACCTCCATAGTAGCTGTGGCTACTGCTGTGGCATCAAGCCACTTTTGGGGCAGCTGTGGCTATGGTGGTGGGCCACCCACAAGGAAATGGTGTTTTGGGATGCTTCTTGCCTGTTTCCTGGTGGTAGATGCTGCCCTCGGCTCCTGCTCAAGGACCCCGGGCATGCTCTGTTTCTTGCCTGCTTCTGGGCAGAGGTGGCTGGGCTTTGGCTCCTGCCATAGGACCCTGGGTGTGCTTCTGTTTCTTTCATGCCTCTAGGTGAAGGGGCTGGCCCTCAGCTCCTGCCTTAGGACCCCAGGCATGCTCTGTTTCTTGTCTGCATCTGGACAGAGGGTCTATACTATTTTTCCACGTGGGGGAAGGGAAATACCCAATTGCAGCCCACTCTAGCCATCCTGTCCCACCTAAGGGGTGGGGGAGCTGAGAAGCACTTTTGAAATTCACAGTCCAGAAGTACAGACTCACTTTTTAGTTAAATTACACTCACCAAGACTTAATCATAGGATTATATAATGCACTGATGGAGTTTGGATGTGTTGTCCCCTCCAAAACTCATGTGGAAATTTGATCCCCAATGTGGCAGTGTTGGAAACTGATTGAGTCATGGGGGCAGATCCCTCATGAGTGGATTAGTGCTCTCCCTGGGGGAGGGGAGATTAATGAGTGAGTTCACACTCTACTAGTTCCCGCCAGAGCTGGTTGTTTAAAAAACTCTGGCACCTTCCCCCTCTCTCTCTTGCTTCCTCTCTCTATGTGATCTGCTTGTACCCACCAGCTGCCTGCCACTTTCTGCCATGAGTAGAAGCAACTTGAGGCTCATGCCAGATGCAGCTGTCCCAGAATCGTAAGCCAAATAAACCTCTGTTCTTTATAAATTCCCAGTCTCTGTCATAGCAACACAAATGGACTAATACACTTACCCATCACCCCGCACCTTACTACAACATTACTAAAGGCCTATTACCACAGTTATACACCATGTACACCATGTCTGGCTATGAAGAAAATATTACAAAGACAAAGCATTAAAAAAATGCAGTCTGAAGAGACAGAGTAAACATCAGAGACTCAGATATAGCAGGAATGTTGGAATTACCAGACTGGAAATTTAAAACAACTTTGATTAGTATGCTAAGGGCTCTAAAGGATAAAGTAAACAGCATCCAAGAACACATGGGCAATGTAAGCAGAGATATGGATATTCTGGGAAAAAAAAGAAATTCTAAAGATCAAAAACACTGTAATAGAAATGAAAATGCCTTTAATGGGCTCATTAGTAGACAGGTCATGGCTGAAGAAACAATCTCCAAACTTGTGTATATGTCAATAGAAGCTTTCAAAATGGAAAACTAATGACAAAAAAGATGGCAAAAATAGAATAGGAAATGCAAGAACTGAGGACAACTACAAAATCTGTAAAGTATGTGTGCTAGAAATACCAGAAGGAGAAGAAAGAGTGAAAGGAACAGAAGAAATATTTGAAGCAATAATAACAGAAATTTCACAAATTAATGTCAGACAGCAAACCATAGATCCAGGAAGCTCATAGAACACTATACAGGATAAATGACAAAAACAAACAAACAAACAAAAACAAAAAACAGAAATAAAAGCCCCAAACCAACTTACACCTAAGAATATCATTTTCAAACTGCAAAAAATCAACGATAAGGAAAAAATCTTGAAAGAAGCCAGAGGGAAAAACACACTGTACCTATAAAGGAATAAAGATAAGGATTACATTTAGCTTCTCCTTAGAAATGACACAAGCAAGAAGAGAGTAAAGTGAAATATTTAAAGTGTTGAGAGAAAAAATTACTGACCTAGAACTCTGTATCTTGTGAAATTATTCTTAGAAAGTGAAAGAGAAATAAAGACTTTCTCAGACTAACAAAAATAGAGGTGAATTTATTGACAGTAGACCTGCCTTGTGAGAAATGTTAAAATAAGTTCTTGAGAAAAAGGAAAAATTATATAGGTCAGAAATTTGGATCTACACAACAAAAGGAAGAGCAATGGAAAAGAAATAAATAAAAGTAAAATAAAAACGTTTATTTTCTTACTTTTAATTAATCTAACAGGTAATAGTTTATTCAAAATAATATCAATAATGTATTCACATATATATATGAGGTCTTCAGAATTTTCATGGAAAACGTGTATGATGAAAAACTATTTATGGATTTCAAAATTTTTTTGCACCAAATAAACTCATACTAAGTTGTTATAATATGTCTGAACAGGATATAGTCTTAAGCACTAAGAAGGATAAGATATCAGTTTGAAAAGCAACATGAATTTCTGCTAAAATTGAATTAAGAACAAGCATCAAATTTATGGTAAAGCTTTGTTGGAAGAATGGTGAAATCATTGATGCTTTACAAAAAGTTTATTGGGTCAATGCTCCAAAGAAATCAGCAGTTTAAAATGGATAACTTGTTTTAGGAAAGGATGAGTCCACATTGAAAATGAAGCCCACAACAGACATCCACATCAATTTGCCTGGAAAAAATTAATTTTGTTTGTACCCTAATTGAAAAGGTGCTCCTTTAAAAGCCTGTTCTGTCCCAGGTTCTGGGAATAGATCTGAGAGAGCTGTACCTCCTGTCTTGTGGAATATACTAAAAAGCATATGTACTTCACAGGGCCTGGTTTTCCAAAGCCTTGCAGTTTCAAATGTTAACCTTGCGGAGGACTGGAAATTTTCCTCAGGCTATAAGTCTCTGTTGCAAGATAAGAATTGTGGCACAGCAGGTTGCTGGCTCAAAGACAGACTAGTTACTGATTGTTATGTAAAGATACCGAGAAACTGCCAGAGGGGGAAGGAATGTTTGCTAAGATCAAGCTTGTGTTGATAAGACCACTTAATTGCCTTACTGGAATGTCATCTGGCTTGTTTCACTGAAAGTTAGCAGCCTGTACTGTTAAACTATAACCCTACCTATGTCTTTTCCTGTAACTTCCTGGTCTGGAAAATAAATGCAGGAAGAGAACCCCAATTTGGCATTAATTTCCTGAGGAAGGGTTGGCTCTTGCTTGAGCATCCCAAAGGGAGATTAACCACTTTGGGGCCTCTCACTGCTCAGAAGAGATGGGCTTTGAATAATCCTTTGTATCTTCATCACCCAGGGGAAGTGGGGTGACAAATCCGTGGGGGGCAAAGCAACACAAAGCAACACTGTCTCTACATCACTTGACTTCATGAATAAAGCCTTTCTTCTCACAAAAGCCAGTGTCATTGTATTGACTTCTGTATGCATTTGGCAGCAAACCCTTGCTTGGTGTCACCTAGATGTGACAAAGTCTTTGAGACCTACTGCTTGATGATGCTGCAGCCCCCCAGCATGGCATGGACCTTCTCCACTGATCCTGGGTGGCCACCTAGATTGGATTCGTCTGGAAGCAAGGATGTGAGGTTTCTGCTTCCCTACTATGGTGCTTCAGGCTCTTTGCTGCTTATTCAACTTTTGTGAGGAAAAAGTGCTCAGGGTTGGGCTGGGTTTGGTTTGGAAGGTAACTATTGGGTTGGTAAGTTCTTTGTGTGAGATGGCATGTGGCAATTTTTCCTATCTCTCCCCCATCCTTCCTTGATGGTTTTGACCCTCACTTTAGAGCCTCAGTTTGACTTCCATAAGGAAGCCCTGGTCTGGTGAGTTGATGTCAGGGGAAGCACACATTGGAAGTAGAAAAATTCCACTCACAGAAGTTATTACAGTTTTTTAGTTTGATTATCAGTCTGGATCTGGGAGTATTTAGTCTCATGTATGTGTATGTATTAGTATTTGTCCGTCTGTGTCTGTGGACTTCTCAGCACACCCTGAAGGAGTCACCGGTGGTAGATAGGCAGGCCTACCTCAGGGCAGCTGTCCATTCCACCTTGGCCAGACTGAGCATCCACTCACCTGATTACTTTGTTTAATTTGGCTGACTGAGACTGGATTATTTCGTGACCATAGCAAAATCCTCCTAGGTCCTGCACTTGTGAGAGTCATAGGACTCCCAAAGAGATACTTCTTCCTCTTTTCCTTCGGGATACTCTTAGGTGACTGACAGTCTTGCAGGCATGTCAGGATTTATTATCCACAACATGTAGCAGTTTCATAGGAACTTACACCAGAAGAACATGTCCTATTCCTGGGTCAGATGGAACTGTGACTTGTACAGGGGTGTGCATGTAAGGGTTTTGTCTCCCAGCAATCTGAGCAACCCAAAGGGTGTTTGGGATTGCATATTACATGTGGAAGAGCTGACACTCAAAAGAGCTGTTTCACAAAAGAGCTGCATGTAAAACAGCACACTAACAGAACCAAAACACTTTCCCTAGGTATTAGGCTTTTGTGCCTGTTACCTTAGATAAAGTTCTCTTTAAATTAAGGAGAATGTGAATAGCACCCCAAAAAAGCAGCTCCTTGGGCTGTATTCTCCAGAATTGGACAG
Organism: Galeopterus variegatus; assembly: GCF_000696425.1. Lineage (NCBI taxonomy): Eukaryota > Metazoa > Chordata > Mammalia > Dermoptera > Cynocephalidae > Galeopterus > Galeopterus variegatus. The sequence continues at coordinate 97,770 of NW_007728914.1, forward strand.
GGTTTAGTTATGGACCAACAAAAAGAAAGCAAATGATCTTCTTATGTAACACTGCCTGGCCCCAATATTCACTAGAGTCAGGTGAGAAATGGCCCCAAAATGGTACATGAAATTATGACATCATTTTGCAGTAAGACTTGTTCTGTAGGAGGAAGGAAAAATGAGATGAGGTTCCATATGTACAATCTTTTATAGCTTCATATCACAATGAAGTTTTACAGAACAAGTGTAAGATAATAATCCAAAGGGGGAAACCTCAGAAAAAGCAGGTTTTGCCTGACTAAGAGGTAGAGGAAAACCTCATCATGCCCCATCTAATGACAGGGCCTTCTACCCTGCCTTCTTCTCCTGTCTTTCCATCCCCATATAATGGGAATGCTTCTGAAGCTGTAGATACTCCTGAGACTGGAGGTTCAACTTTAACAGATAGCCAGCAGGAAGTGGTCTCTCCTCCCCACACCTGTTGAGATACTCAAATTTGTCCAGGAAACACTCGAACTCAGGCAGGAAAATTTCCATTAAGGCAAATCCCTATAGACCTTGATGACCAAGGCCAACCCCATGTATTCGTGTATGTACATTCTCCCTTTTTCACTTCAGATTTATATAATTGGAAGAATAACATGCCCTCCTATTGAGATGACCCTAAAAGATGGAAAACTTATTCACATATATATTTGCAACCTGAACCAAATTAGGCTAATGTTCAGGCCCTCATGAATACCCTCCTATCTCCAGAGAAGCATAGAATGGTATTAGAAAAGGCTTACTGGGAAGCCAAGAGGCTTCATGAGTTGCAACCTAATAATCCAATTACTACTCCAGCAGCTAATGTGGTACCTGGAATTGAACCAGGTTGGGATCACAATGACCCAGGGGATTAAGCTAGGCTAAATCATTATAGAACATGCATAATGACAAGAATGCAGAAGGGAGCACCTAAACCATAGAGCTTAGATAGAATCTGGGAGGTATAACAAGAGCAGAAGGAAAATCCCTCCACCTTCCTCATGAGGATTTTCAAGGCTTATAAGCAATATACCAACATTGACCCAGAGCATCCAGATAATATGAGGCTGGTTATTATAACATATTAGCCAAAGTGCTCCAGATATAAGGAAAAAGCTATGAAGATTAGAAGGGGGATTGGGAATGCTGATGTCTCAATTGATGGAGATTGCCTTCAAAGTCTTTAATAGTCATAAGCAAGTACAAAAGAAACAGAAGCTACACTATATGAAGCAGGAAGCCACACTACCTGCTATCACTCTCAGATCAACTGGAAAAGTCAGACAGCCATGGGTAATACCCCCAGGGCTGCTACCATCTAGTTGCAGAGGTTATCCAGCCATGGGACAATGAAAATGTGCCTATTGTATTACAATTCCTTGAAGTTGATACAACAAGTGAACAGAAAGGAGGTTGTTGGGAGGGAGAGGGAGAGGGAGGAGGGAGGGAGGGTTCGGTAATGGGCCACAATAATCAACCACATTGTATATTGACAAAATAAAATAAAATTTAAGTAATGGGCCACAATAATCAACCACATTGTATATTGACAAAATAAAATAAAATTTAAAAAAAAGAGCAACAGCAACAAAAATGACTGGGTGTAGAGGGTAAAGATCACTATTATAATTAATTAATATGATCCTGAATATTAAATATTATTTGGACAATAAAATAAGACTGAAAAAGAAAGTTAACAAAAAAATAAAAAAATAAAATGTGCCTATTATAGACAAGAAGGCCATTGGAAACAGGAATTCCCCAACCTTCCCAGAGGGAGAAAAGAAGGAAAGGGAGCCAGTCACACTCAAAACACCAAATGCCACGACTTATGGATAGCAATCAGGAATGACAGGGATGGGGTGGGGGGGTGGGGCTCCTCTTGATTCTAATGGCATTTCTCACAAGGAACCCTGGGTAACCATGACTGTGGGAAAAAGACTTGTAGATTTTCTGGAGCTGCCTATTGAATTTTGAATCCCCAACATGTCCCCTCTCCTCAAAACCCACTGCAAGAATAATGAGTGTCTCTGGAAGTTTATCATAACCCCTTCCTATAACCTCTTGAATGTCCTTTGGGAAAGTTAGGGAAGGCATAAATCTCCTAATTAACAGCCTTTCTTGAGTATCAGCTCATTAGGCCTTGTCAGTGCAAAAAGCAGGGACTCGTGATTATTATTTTGTATAAGATCTGAAGGCCATTAACAAAATTATAGTAGATATACAACAGTAGTATCAAATCCCTACACCTTCTCACCACTTTGGAGACTTTTGTTGGTTCACAGTTTTAGATTTAAAGGATGCCTTTTATTGCATATCCCTAACTCCAGAATTCCAAGAGTTATTTGCCTTTGAGTGGGATGATCCAGAGTCTAATATGAAACAACAATATTGTTGGACTGTGCTGCCTCAGGGATTTAAGAATGTCTCAACCATTTTGGGGGAGGCTCTAGCCAGAGGTTTAAAAGAGCTTCAGCTGAAAGAAGGGATTCTCCTTCAGTATGTAGGTGACATTCTGATACCTAGTAAGACTGAAGAAACCTGTAGCAGAAATAGGGAAATAATTCTCTATGCAAAATGTGCCAATGAAGTAAGATATGTTGTTTTAAGAAGTAAATTTAGGACAGAAATAGAAACAAGATAGAAAGGAACCAGTAACTAGGAGAGAGAGATAATATAAAGAAAGGTATAGGCATGAAAATGTATTTTTAGCAAGGAAGGTTAAAAGGGAAAGAGTAATTCTGTGTGGAAAGGAAAATTATGTAATAAATTTTGTCCTAAAATAGAATGGCTGGATTGTTCCAGAATAGGAAGAAAAGTATGAGACAAAACAGAAAGTCTAAGCATGTTCTACAAGGTTTGAGCAAGTCATAATAGTGGTTTGTGGAGAGCAAAATGAAAAGAATTTTATGTGTGATCTAGTGGGCTAAGATTAGAAGGGAATTGTTTATTAGTGTTTCAAAATTTGAATATTAATATCAAAAGTTCACTGATGCAAGGCTAGGGTTTGCTCCCTTCTGATAGAATAACAGGGTTTTCTCAAAACACTGGACAGCTCTTAATAAAAGAAATTGTATGAGAGTTTTTTTTTATGATTTGGGTAATTTATGTCCCTATTTAATTACGTGACTTAAATCTTTGTTATTTGACAAACTTCTCCCCCCAAAATTAAATTCTAAAATGAATTCTCTTGATTTGGACTACTTTGGGATGTTCCAAGGGCTCTAAAACTTCTCAAGGGATCTATAAAAAAGAGACATTAAAATCAACTGGGCTAGATCAAACATGGAGTATGTCATCAAGACAGTGGACTAGATGGCCCCCAGCATCACTCTCCCCCACAACTGGTGGATTTAAAACTATTAAAAAGCAAAGACTGCCAACCTGGGACTGCTAGAGCTTGGAGGACAAGGAGGAGAGGCTTATGGAGTTTGTGAGGGTGGGAGAAACCACAGCAAGGAGAAGAAACCACTCTGAATGTTTCAAACCCTGGCTTTGGGCCAGCTCTGTGAGAGCAAGGAAGAAGCTGCAGCACATGGAGCAACAGCTAGCAAAAGCTGTAGCTGAGCCTTTTGCATGAAATTGCCTGGAGTCTGAAGGAGAGGTGAAGGCTTCAGAGTGCACCACACTAGCCCACAGGCCAGCAAGACCACTGACGGGATTGCCATGGACCCACGTAGGAGAGAGGGGCTGGTGTGAATTGGCTTGTAGCCAATGGAAGAAAGGAATCACCCAGAGGACAATAAGTCATCGTGAGGAACCTGTGCATGCCCAACCCACGGGAACTGTTTGGAGCACAGGATGGAGACTGGCCCACTGGGAGAACATTAGGATGCAGAGTGGGCAGCTGATCTGCCTTCTGATTGACATAGGTCCACTCAGTGGAGATTGATGAGGGCAGCAGAGCTGCACGGCTGCAGTTTGCTGGAAACACTAAGTCCTGGCCAAGAATTTCCACACAGCCCAGGTGTATCTGATCTCATAAGACCCAGAAATGATTAAAATGACAACAGTTAAAATCCAATCTGCACAAAAAGCTTTTCCCATAGAATCAGCAGGAAAGCAGAACTTTAGTGCAACCACAGAGCTCAACTGCAGGTCCCCACAGAAAGCTCCCCCAATTTTGGAATTAACCAAAACCACAGACCAGAGACAAAGCTCTGATATTAACTAGTAAAGATCTAACACCATCAAGAAACACCTATAAATCCTAGAAGAGGTAGCAATTTCCTCAAATGCCCAGGCATCAATGTAAAGATGCAAAGATTGAACAAGAACAGAGAAATATGACATCAACAAAGGAAACAAACAAAGCACAAGCAAGGGACCCACAGGAACAGCAGATTTATGTAAGGTCTGACAGAGTATTCAGAATAACCCTCTTAATAATGTTCATGGAGTCACAAGAAAATACAGATAGAAAATTAAATGATATTGGAAAACAACCCAGGAGCAGAACAAGAAACTCGACAAAGGAATAGAATCAATTTTAAAAAAATAGAAATTCTAGAAATAATACATTATCTGAAATGAAAAATTTGATAGAAAGTGACAACAGCAGACTTAATCAGAGGAAAAAAATCAGTGAACTCAAAGATAGAACATATAAAATTATCAAATAAGATGAGCAAAAAGAAAAAATAAGAAAAAAATTAAGCAGAAATACAGCAAATATGGGAAATAACTTCAAGAGAAATAACCTCTGCATCATTGGCAGGCCCGAAGGAGATGAAAAAGGGAGAGATGTAGAAAGCATATTCAAGAAAATAATGGCTGAAAAATTTCCAAGTATAGAGAAAGATGACAACATCCAGGTACAGGAAGCTCAGGGGTAGCCAAACAAATTCAATACAAGAAGAAACATCCCGATGCACATCATAATCAAATTATCAAAAACCAAAGGCAAAGAAAGAATACTGAAAGCAGCAAGAGAAAAGAAAAATGCAAAAGAAAAAATATAAATGAGATTATATCAAACTAAAAAGCTTCTGCACAGCCAAAGAAACAGTCAACAGAGTGGAAAGACAACCTATAAAATGAGAGAAAATATTTGCAAACTATACATCTGACAGGGATTAATATCCAGAATATATAAGGAACCCAAACAACTTCACAGTAAAACATGAAATAATCCAATTAAAAAATGGGCAAAGGAGATGAATAGACATTTTTCAAAGAAAGACATACTAATGGCCAGCAGGTACATCAAAAAATGCCCAACATCACTAATCATCAAAGAAATGTGAATCAAAACCACATTGAGATATCATCTCACCCAGTTAGAATGGCCAGTATTAAAAAGACCAAGAATAACAAATGCTGGTGAGGATGTGGAGAAAGGGGAACCCTCCTACTCAGCTGCTGGGACTGTGAAATAATACTGTTTTCTGTAATGGCTGTACTGAAGTTTCTGAAACAACTACAGATAGAACTACCACATGACCCAGCAATCCCACTTCTGGTTATATACCCAAAGGAATGGAAATCATTGTGTCAAAGGGATACCTGCACTCTCATGTTCATCACAGCTCTATTTATAATAGCCAAACCATGGAACTAACCTAAGTGTCCATTGATGGATGACTGGATAAGGAAACTGTGGTATATATACACAATGGACTACTACTCAGCCATAAAAAGAAAGAAATTCTGCCATTTGCAGCAACATGCATGAGCCTGGAGAAAATTATGTTAAATGAAATAAACCAAACACAGAAAGAGAAATACAACATGTCCTCACTCAGAAATGGGTGGAAGGAAGGAAGGAAGGAAGGAAGGAAAAGAAAAGAAGGAAGGAAGAAAGAAAGAAGGGAGAGATGAGAGAGAGAGAGAGAGAGAGAGAGAGAGAGAGGAAGGAAGGATGGAAGGAAGGACCTATGGTTACTAGAGGGGAGGGGGGAGGGGGGAGAGAGGTAGGGAGAGATTGGGTAAGGGGCATAAAGAATAATTATGATTTGTAATACTGAACATGCTAATAATATTGATTTGATTAACACACGTTGTACACAGGTGATGGTAGTCTATTTTGTACCCCCAAAATATATATAATCAATTATGCTTCAATAAAAAAATTTACATAAAAATGAATAAAAAGAAGAAAGTAAAAAAGAAAGAAAAAAAGAAGAAAAGAAGCATATAACATTCAACACAGCTCCAATACATCTCTCAGTGGATTTCTTAGTAGAAACCCTACAGGCCAGAAGAAATATTATATATTAAGGGTGCTGCAGAAAAAAGACTGTCAGCCAAGAATTCTGTATCTGGCAAAATTAACCTTTAAATATGAAGGAGAAATAATGCCTTTCTTATACAAACAAAAGCTAAAGGGAATTCATCCACAGTAGACCTGCCTTGCAAGAAATACTGAAGAGAGCTCTTCAATCTGAAAGAAGATGATGGTAAGGAGCAGCAAGAAAACATCTGAAGGTAGTCAACTATTACTAAAATGAGTTCACAGACAACCTCAGAATACTCTAATGTCATAAGGGTGGTGAATAAACTGCTTACATACTTAGTATGAAGACTAAAGGACAAACCTAGCAAGATACTAATATATACAATGATCGTATAAGAGAGAGGTAATATTTAAAAAGATGTAACTTGAAACAAGAAATTGTCAAAAAGTAGGGGGGAATGATGCATAGAGTTGTCTTCGATTCTTTTCTTTTCCTTAGATATCAAAGTTAAGATGTTATTAGCCTAAAATAATCTGTTATAACTTTAACATATTTTCCATAAGCCTAATGGTAACCATAATGCAAAAACTTGTGAGACATACTAAAAATAAATAGCAAGAAATCAAAATACACTGCTAGAGAAAACCACTCAATCACAAAGGAAGACAGTAAAGTTTAAAAAAATGAAAATAGGAACAACCAAATAACCAGAAAAAAGAAATAAAATGGCAGTAGCAAGTGAATATATATCAATAATAACTCTAAATGTAAATGGATTAAATGCCACAACTAAAAGACACAGAGTGGCTCAATGGATTATAAAATAAGAACCAACAATGTACTGCCTACAAGAAACTCACTTCACCTATAAATCACACACCATCTGAAAGTGAAGGGATAGAAAAAGATATTCCATATAAATGGAAGCCAAAAAAAAAAAAAAAAAAAAAGAGCAGGAGTAGCTATACTTAGATAAAATAGACTTCAAGCCAAGGACAGTAAAAAAAGATAAGGAAAGTCATTATATAATGATAGAGGGATCAATTCAATAAGAGGATATAACAATTCTAAATATATACACCCCCCCAAATATATATATATATACATGTACCCAACTCTGGAGCACCCATTTATATAAAGCAATTACCATTAGACGTAATTGGAGAAATAGACTTCAACACAATAATAGTTGGGAAGTTTAACACCCCACCTTCAGCAAAATGCAGACAAAATATTAACCAGGAAACATCAGAATTAATCTCTACTCTAGGCCAGTTGGACTTAATATACATATGTAGAACATTTCTCCAACAGCTGCAGAATATACATTCTTCTCAGCAGCACATGGAACGTTCTCTAGAATAAACCCCATGTTAGGTCACAAAACAATTCTCAACAAATTAAAAAAAATTTAAATCATATTAGCTACCTTGTCCAACCATGATGGAATTAAACTAGAAGTAAACAACAGAAGGAGCACTAGAAACTGTACGAATACACGTAAATTAAACAACATGCTCCTAAACAATGAATGGGTCAAAGGAGAAATCCAAAAGGAAATTAAAACATTTCTGGAGACAAATGAAAATGAAAACACAATATACCTGTGGGATGTAGTAAAAGCAGTTCTAAGGGGGAAGTTTACAGCAATAAATGCCCACATCAAAAAAAGAAAAAAAAAAAAGACTTCAAATAAACAACCTAACTTACACCTCAAAGAGCTGGAAACCAAGGACAAACCAAACCCAAAATCACTAGGAGAGAAATAACAAAGATCAGAGCGGAAATAAATGAGTTGGAGATTTAAAAAACAATAGAAAAGATCAGTAAAATGCAGAGTTGGTTTTTTGAAAAAATAAAATTGATAAACCTTCAGCTAGACTAAAGAAGAAAATAAGACTCAATTAAATAAAATAAGAAATGTAAAAGGAGACATTACGACTGGTATTACAGAAATACAAAGGATCATAAGAGACTACTACAAACAACTATATGTAAACAAACTGGAAAACCTAGAAGAAATGGATAAATTACTGGACACATATAACTTACCAAGGTTGAACCACGAAGAGCTAGAAAACCTAAACAGACCAATAACGAATAATGAGATTGAGGCAGTAATAAAACATTTCCCAACAAAGAAAACCAAAGAACCACATGGCTTCAATGCTGAATTTTACAAAACATTCAAAGAAGTAGTACCAATTCTTCTCAAACTCTTCCAAAGAATTGAAGAGGAGGGAACACTTCCAAACTCATTCTAGGATGCCAACATTAACCTTATACCAAAGACAGAGAAAAAGACAAAACTAAAAAAGAAAACTATAGGCCAGTATTCCTAATGAATACAGATGTGAAGATCCTCAAGAAAATACTAGCAAACAGAATCCAACAACAAACAACACATTAAAAAGATCATTCACACAATCAAGTGAGATTCATCCCAGGGATGCAAGGATAGTTCAGCTTATGCAAATCAATAACCATGATATATCACATCAACAAAATGATGGAAAAAACCTATATGATCATTTCAATGGATGCAGAAAAAGCATTTGATAAGATCCAACATTTTTCATAAAAGCACTTAACAAATTAGGTATAGAAATGTACCCCAATAAAACAAAAGCCATATACAACAAACCCACAGCTAATATCATACTGAATGGACAAAAATTGGAGTCTTTTACTCTGAGATCTGGAATAAGACAAGGATTCCCAGTTTCCCCACCCTTATTCATCATAACACTGGAAGTTATATCCAGCCTCATTGCTTTAAATATCAACTGTACACTGATGTCTCTCAAATTTACATCTTATGAAATGACCTATACCCCTAAACTTGAGTCACATATCCAACTTCCTAGTTAACATCTCCACTTGGATGTTGTGTGGAAAATAGGATAATTTAGTCAGGCTCCCTGGACATTTCTTGTAAACAAGTTGTGTGTGTGTGGAGTTAGTGCACATGTGCACCCATGTATCTTTCTAGTTAATTGCTATTGTGTGTTCTTAAGAGTTTGGGAAGCAGCCCTGGCTGGCAGAGCTCAAGTCTAAAATTAGAGCATGTTTACTCTGCTGGTAGCTGCTGGGTTTTAGTTTCTCTTTGGACTTTGCCAGTAGCGGTTGAGTTTCTGAGTTTCTCTTTGTACTGCCTAGCTCCTAGTGTTGTGTGTGCTGAATAAAGACTATTCTTTCTTCAACCAAGGCTCCAAGGACCTTTTTGCCTGTTGCCTAGCTCATAGACCCATGTGTGAAGGGTTTGTGAATGGGCTCGAGGGGTCTGTGGACTCCAGACCCTAGCCCTAGCTCTGCAATTGGCATAGTTGGCAGGATTCTGAGCAGGTACAGGAGCCAAGAAGCCCTTTGAGAAGGAGGAAATGTGGCTACTTTTGAACATGTTGTGACCCATGGCCACTTTCCTGTTGATGGGGATCTGGTTGCTGCTCACTGTAATGCAAGGCAGCATAGACCAGGCACTACAGTGGAAAGCCCCTTGGGAGGGGGAGGAAATGCGGCTGTCTTTGAGTGTGTGGTGCCCAGTGGCCACTTTTCTGCTGACCAGAGCCTGGCTGCTGCTCACTCTGCTGCAAGTTGATTAAGATTTGAAGTGGAAAGCAGAGTTGTTGGCAGATGACATGCAGCCACTGGAAGATTCAAAGAAGAAAGCAGAGTTGTTGGAAGCATGGATGAATGTCCTGGAGGATGAGGTGCAGTGACTGGCCACTCCAGCCTCTCACAACAGGGAAGACAATGAACCCAGTGGTGAGTTGGGGGAGACTGTGTGTCCCCAGGTACTACCTGTTGTGCATCATAAAATGAAGCATGAGCAGCCTATGGGACTGGGTGGACAACAAGTGGGCAATCCACAGGTGACACAGTTTACCACCTATGTCCCATATACCCAGGGTGAATTAGTTGACTTGGGGAGACAGTTTCAGCAGAAACAGGGGGAGCCTCTGACTGCTTGGCTGTTGTGGTTATGGGACCTAGGGGTGGATAGTGTGGTATGCTCTGGTGAGGAGATGGAAAAATTGGCATCTGTCACCATGCACCCGTCCCTGAGGCAGCAGCAGCAGAATAGCCGCAGGTATGCACAAGGGCCAGGTAATCACTCCTTAATGGAATGGGTGAGTGCAGCTGCCTGAAACATGTGGGCAAATGCTGGAGAACTGCCCAAGATTGTTAGTAAATGGCAAAGGTATGCTGAGTAAGTTCAAATGCTTCAAGAGCTGGGGATGCGGCAGTCCATGTTTAATGAGAACACTCATGGCCCGGATGATGAAAATTTTACAGCCAGCATGAGAGACATAGTGCTGCAGAATGCCCCATCAATGTCCTTTGGGTCACTGATGGCCATACTGGCCCCATACATTGGTCGTCCTATACATGAGGTAATGACCATGGTAGCCGGCTTGGATGAAGCAGAGGATAGAAGATAAGCAAAAGGGGTCCAAAGGTGGCTAAGACCAAACCCCTAAGAAATGCTCAGGATTTTATCCCAAAGGGACCAAGCAAGACTAGCCATAAGCAGATGTGGCTTGACTTGCTTGTAGCAGGGGTTGATAGGAAGAAAATTGACCTGCAGCCAAATGCAGTTCTGTTTGCCTTGTGGCAGCAATTGCGCCCTGAACAGTATTTTACTAAACGTCCAGAAACAGGTAGCAAGGTATGCCTAGTGGATTTAAAGCATTTTTTGATTGCTCCTGAGGAGGTGGGTGAAATGTTCAATTTCAAATAGGGAGCAGGCCAAGGTACTTGTCTTTTGGGGGCAGGCAAGGACTGGAGGCCTCATGTTGAATTGGCAATACATTGGTCGAGGACAAATGTGCAGCATGTTTTGGCTTTGGTGGATACAGGTGCAGAATGTAGCCTGATATATGGCAATCCAGATAAGTTTCAAGAAGCCACAGCTCATATAGATGGCTATGAATGACATACTGTTGAGTTCAAAGCCGTGTCATTGCCATTGGGCACAGGAAGATTACCCCGTCGTGTATACACTGTATATATATATCCCATGTAGTTGAATACATCTTGGATATGGATGTACTTTATGGTTTGCACCTGCAAACAACAGTTGGAGAGTTTCGGCTGTGAATATGGACAGTAAAGCCTGTGTTACGAGGATATGCTAAACATGACTCACAGGTGTTACCCAAGCCAAGATGTGTAGTTAATGTAAAACAGTATCATGTACTGGGAGGACATGCAGATATAAATGTCACTATATTGGAATTAGAAAAAGTTGGCATTATTTGTCCAGCTCATAGCTCATTTAATGCTCTGGTGTGGTCGATGAAAAAGCCTGATGGTACCTGGAGAATGACTGTAGACTATCGAGAACTAAACAAAGTAGTGCCTCCTTTGCATACAGCTGTGCCTTCAGTTCACAACTTGATGGATCAGCTGATGACTCAGCTGGGGACTTATCATTATGTATTGGACCTTGCAAATGCTTTTTTGTCTATTCCAATCTCAGCTGATAGCCAAGATCAGTTCACCTTCACCTGGGAAGAGGGACAGGGACCTATCACAGAGAAAGCTTGGTATACAGATGGCTCTAGCATGGGACCTTCAGCATCATGGGCAGCTGTTGCTGTCCAGCCCTCAACAGATACTATGTGGTATGAAAATGGCACAGGGCAAAGCAGTCAATGGGCTGAACTGAGAGCAGTATGGATGGTGATAAAAAATGATCCTGGGCCATTAACCATCTTTACTGACAGCTGGGCTGTGTACAAAGGTTTAACCCTTTGGATCTCTACTTGGAAGTATCCATGGTGGATGGTAGGCCCCCGACCCCTGTGGGGACAAGCCATGTGGCAAGAGTTATGGGAAATGGGACATGAGAAAGAACTAACTCTTTTCCATGTTACAGGACACTTTCCCTTAGCCAGTCCAGGAAATGATGTAGCTGATGCCTTGGCTAAGGTAAGATGGCTGGAGAGAGCCCCAGCTGCTGATGTAGCCCAGCGGTTACATCGATGAATGCAGCATGCTGGCAGTAAGACCGTGTGGATGATGACTCAAAGATGGGTCCTGACTATAAAATGGGAAGATGTAGTGAATGCCTGCGTGTTTGTCCAGTGTGTGCTCAAGAGAGTCCACACCCCCGGCGAGTGCCCCATACAGATGGGCAAATAACTTGAGGAAGGGTGCCCCTGACTCGATGGCAGGTGGACTTTGTCAGACCACTGCCAAGGTCAGAGAATTTCAGATACATCTTCACAGCTGTTGATACAGCTGCTGGTCTTCTGTTTGTATGGCCTTGTAAGGCCCCAGACCAGGTAAACACTGTGAAGGCACTGAATAGCCTTACGGCTATGTATGGTCAGCCTGTAGTCATAGATAGTGATAATGGAACCCACTTTACTGGACATGGGCTTCAGAGGTGGGCCTCCCAGTTGTCTATTCAGTGGAAGTTACATATGCCATATCATCCCCAAGCAGCAGGAATGATTGAATGGTACAGTGTTCTTTTTAAAAAGAGACTAAGGCTATCTGCCCAACCCCCATTCCTGAAGGGGTGGACATGGTGGTTATGGTCGACAGTAGGATTCTAAATGAGAGACCCCGAAAGGGTGGGTCCTCTCCAGTGGAAGCTCTGTTGCATAGGACTGCAGCACCCATACAGCTGCAAGTCACTACTAAAGATGAGTTTTTGAAGCCAGGATATGGTAAGAATAGAAATATTCTCTTACCAGCCCCAACCTGTTTGCAGGGAATGGCCTTGGAGAATAAAATCCCCCCATATATGCTGGGTTGGCTTAATAGGGCCTTGGGGAAAAGGATTCGAGGAAGGCTTGCAAGTTTCACTTTGGGTTACAAGTACCTGGCCTCCTTGCGTAAAGGTAACATGGCCTGGAACAGATAAGTGTTCTATTCTAAAGGGCACATTTGTATTATCATTCAGGCCAATTATGAGTTCCCCTATACTGCTGCATGTAGAACCTACATATCCCACAGTGTTAGCGGATATAGTATGGTATCTGCAACCATCCCTTCTCAGGATGGCAAACTGGCATGTATCTTACCAGAGGGGCGACAACTTCCCCTATTGGTACCAATAACCCTTCTGTCTTTTTGCCCATAGTGTTCTGGCTGTGGGCACTGCACCAGAGTTGACTGGGTACATACATACATACGTTGGCGTGATCATCTACTGATTACGCACTGAACTTCACATCAGTATGACTACAAGATTCCCATGGAAAATCACACCAGTGATGACTACTAACTGGACATGTGTGACTAAAGGACAGAACTACAGGACAAGCCAGAAGGACAAGCCTTAAGCCATATTGAACAGACAATACGTTGTATAAATAAAAGGGTCATTTATCCTGGCTAAGGGAATATCGCGGAAGATTTTGAACGTGTGGATTGTATGGTGAGGGACCCTGAAGGGGTGGATTGTGGGGAGAATAGGATAATTTAGTCAGGCTCCCTGGACATTTCTTGTAAACAAGCTGTGTGTGTGTGGAGTTAGTGCACATGTGCACCCATGTATCTTTCTAGTTAATTGCTATTGTGTGTTCTTAAGAGTTTGGGAAGCAGAGCTGGCTGGCAGAGCTCGAGTCTAAAAATAGAGCATGTTTACTCTGCTGGTAGCTGCTGGGTTTTAGTTTTTCTTTGGACTTTGCCAGTAGCGGTTGAGTTTCTGAGTTTCTCTTTGTACTGCCTAGCTCCTAGTGTTGTATGTGCTGAATAAAAACTATTCTTTCTTCAACCAAGACTCCAAGGACCTTGCTGGTTACCTAGCTTATGGACCTGCATGTGAGGGGTTTGTGAATGGGCTGGAAGGGTCTGTGGACTCCAGACCCTAGCCCTAGCTCTACAGATGTCTAATAGGCATCTCAATCTTAACACGTCCAAAACTGAACGCTTGATTTGCACCTCACCCTAAAATCTACTTTATCCATAGTCTTCCCTATCTCAGTAAACAGAAATTCTCCCTGTTGTTTTAGTCCAAAACCTTGGAGTCATCCTTGGCTCCTTTCATTTTCTCTTAACCCACATCCAATCTGCCAGCAAAATTTGTGGGCTTTGTCTTTAAAACATAACAAGATTTGACCACTTCTCACCACTTCCAACCAGGTTCAAGCCACTATTATCTCTCCCCTGATTATTGCCATAGCTTCCTAACTGGTCTCTTTGTGCCTACCCTCACCATGATTCTACTTCCTTCTACCTCCTAACGTGTCAGAGGGATACTGTTAAAACCTAAATTGAATCATGTTACCCCCCTGCTTAAAACGTTTCACGTCTTTCCACATCAGAGAAAAAGTTTATGCTCTTACAAAAGCCTAAAAAACTTCACAGTATCTGAACACTCCATGACCGGTTTGCTCCGTGACCTCATGTGCTATTACTATTGTCCTTCACTCGCTCTACTACATTCTACTCTGCTCCATAAAATGCCAACCTTGCTTTCATCTCAGGTCCTTTGTGCTTGTAATCCCCTTTCTCAGAAACACTCTTTTCTCAGCTATCTTCACAGATTGCATCCTTACCTCCTTCGGGTCTTTGTTCTTTTTTAAAAAATTTTTGTATTACTATATTTATCATTACACAATGTGGTCAATTTTTGTGGCCCTTTACCAATTTCTCACTAACCTCCCCCCACCCTTTCCCACCTCTGTGGCCTCAGTTCTGTTATCTCCTTCTGAAAGATAAACGAATTATTATGATTGTTTTGTCCTCCTCCCTTTTAAAAAAACTTATTTATTATTATTTTTTAGCTCCCACTTATGAGTGAGGACATGCGGTATTTCTCTTTCTGTGCCTGGCTTATTTCACTTAACATAATTTTCTCTAAGTTCATCCATGTTGTTGCAAATAGCAGAATTGCATTCTTTTTATGGCCGAGTTCTATGCCATGGTGCTTATATACCACACTTTCTTTTCCAGTCATCTGATGATGGACATTTAGGTTGGTTCCAGCTATAGCTCTTGTAAATAGACCTGCAATAAACATGAGAGTGCAGGTATCCCTTCAACAGGATGACTTCCATTCCTTTGGTATACACCCAACAGTGGAATTGCTGGATCATATGGCAGTTCTATCATTGTTTAAGAAACTTACATACTGTTTTCCATAATGGCTGCTCTAATTTACAGTCCCACAACAGTGCAGAGTGTTTCCCTTTCTCCACATCCTCACCAGGATGTTTTATTCTCTGTCTTTTTGATAATAGCCAGTCTAACTGGGGTGAGATGATATCTCAATGTGGTTTTGATTTGCATTTCCCTGATGCTGAGTGATGTTCAGCATTTTTTCATGTGTCTGTTGGCCATTTGTATATCTTATTTGAGAAATGCCTATTCAGCTCCTTTGCCCATTTTTTAATCAGTTATTTGTTTTTTTACTGTGAAGTTGTCTGAGTTCCTTGCATATTCTGGATATTAATCCCTTGTTGGTTGCATTATTTGCTAATATTGTCTCCCATTCTATAGGATGTCTTTTCACTATGTTAACTGTTTCTTTTGCTGTGCAGAAGCTTTGTAGTTTGATATAATCCCATTTGTTTATTTTTTCTTGTGTTGGCTATGCTTTTGGGGTCATATTCATAAAGACTTTGCCCAGTCCTACTTCCTGAAATATTTCCCCTGTTTTATTTTCATGGTTATAAAGTTTTGGGTTTTATGTATAAGTTTTTAATCCATTTTGAGTTGATTTTGGTATATGGTGAGAGGTGTGAGTCTAGTTTCCTTTTTCTGCATATGGATGTCCAGTTTTCCCAGAACCATTTTTTGAAGAGGCAGTCCTTTCCCCAGTGTATGCTCCTGTTGTCCATGTCAAATATCAATTGGCTTTAAGTATGTGGTTTGATTGCTGGGTTCTCAATTCTCTTCCATTGGTCCAAGTGTCTGTTTTTATACCATCTGTTTTGGTTACTATAGCTTTGTAGTATAATTTAAAATCACGTAGTATAATGCCTCCAGCTTTATTTATTCATTTTACTCAGGAATGCTTTGGCTGTTTGGGGTCTTTTGTTATTCCATATGAATGTTAGGATTGTTTTTTCTATTTCTGTGAAGAATGCCTTTAGTATTTTGATGGGGATTGCATTGAATCTGTAGATAACTTTGGGTAGTATGGACATTTTTGCAATGTTAATTCTTCCAATCTAAGAGCATAAATATCTTTCCTCTTCTCTTTAATTTCTTTCAACAGTGATTTATAGTCTCATTGTACAGATCTTTCACCTCCTTCGTTAAATTGATTCCTAGGTATTTTATTGTTTTGGGTGACTATTGTAAATGGGCTTGCTTTCTTGATTTCTTTTTCTGCTAGTTTGTTGTTGGAATTTAAAATTGCTACTGATTTTTGTGTGTTGATTTTGAATACTGCAACTTCACTAAAATCATTTATCAACTGTAAGAGGTTTTTTTTTGTAGAGTCTTTAGGCTTTTCTATATATAGGATCATGTCATCTGCAGACAGGGACCATTTGACTTGTCTTTTCCAATCTTGATGCCCTTTGTTTCTTTCTCTTGCCTGATTGCTCTGGCTACTACTTCTAATACCATGTTAAATAGGAGTGTTAAGAGTGGACATCCCTGTCATTTCCTGTTCTTAAGGGAAAGGCTTTCAGCTTTTCCTCATTCAGGATGATGTTGGCCATGGGTTTGTCATATGTGGTTTTAATCATGTTGAGAAATTTTCTTTCTATTCTTTGTATTTGTGTGGTACTTGTTGTGTTGTCTCCTTTTTCATTTCTGACTTTTGTTATTTGGATCTTCTCTCTTCTTTTTGTGGTTAACCTATTTAATGGTTTGTCTGTTTTGTTTACCTTCTCAAAAAACCAACTTTTTGTTTCATTGATCTTTTGTATCATTTTTAAGGTCTCTGTGCCATTAAGTTCTGCTCTGGTCTTAATTATTTCTTTTCATCCACTTATTTTGGGATTGAATTGGTCTTGTTTTTCTAGTTCTTAGAGTGTAACAATAGGTTGTTGGTTTAAAATCTTTCTATTCTTTTGATGTAAGCATTTATTTCAAAAAAACTTTTCTCTTAATACTGCTTTTACCTTATCCCACGGGTTTCAATATGTAGTGTCTTTGTTACATTAGTTTAAAGAAATTGTTTGATTTCCTGTTTAATTTTTTCTTGGATCCATAGGTCATTCAGTTACGTGTTGTTAAATTTCCATGTGTTTGTACAGTTTCCAGAATTTCACTTGCTTTTGATTCCTAGTTTTAATCTGTTGTGGTATAGAAAGATATTTGAAATAATTTCATTTTTCAAAAATTTGTTGAGTCTCGATCTGAGACCTAGCATGTAGTCTATCCTGGAGAATGTTCCATGTGCTGATGAGAATAATATATATTCTGTAGTTGTTGGATATAATGTTCTGTAGATATCTGTCAGGTCCAATTTGTCTGAAGTGTAGTTTAAATACTATTTCTCTATTAATTTGTTGCCTAGATGATCTCTCCAGTGTGGTTTTTGTTTAAAGTCTATTTTATCTGGTATAAGAATAGCTTGTTTTTGGCTTCCATTTGCATGGTATATCTTTTTCCATTCCTTCACTATTAGTCTGTGTGTGTCTTTACAGGTGAGGTGAGTCTCTTGAAGACAGCATGTAGTTGGGTCTAGCTTTTTAATCCAGTCAGTCAGTCTGTGTCTTTTGAGTGGGGAATATTATCTATTTACATTTACGGTTGTTACTGAAAGTTACTGTCTTACTTCTGTCATTTTGTTGATTTTCATTTGGATATTTTAAATATCTTTTTTTCCTTTCTTTCCTTTTTATTGTTTGTCCTTATGTTTTTTGGCTTTTTGAAATGTTAAGACTTTCTCTTTCTTATTTGCATCTTTTCTTTTACCAATGGGTTTTGTTCTTTCTTTTGTATTCATGGTAGTGATTATTATTTTTAGGGTTCCAGATGCAGGACTCCTGTGTGGATTTCTTGCAAGGCTGGTCATG
The DNA here is from genome assembly GCF_000696425.1 of Galeopterus variegatus. Classification (NCBI taxonomy): domain Eukaryota; kingdom Metazoa; phylum Chordata; class Mammalia; order Dermoptera; family Cynocephalidae; genus Galeopterus; species Galeopterus variegatus. Next base: position 115,891 of record NW_007728914.1, read on the forward strand.
TGGTAGTGAACTCCCACAGTTTTTGTTTGGGAAATATACTATTTCTCCCTCATTTCTGAAGGACAGCTTTGCTGGGTATAGTACTCTTGGCTAGCTGTTCTTTGATTGTTCGTTTGTTTAGTACTTGGTATATATCATCCCATTTTCTTCTGGCCTGTAGAGTTTCTGTTGAGAAGTCTTTTGTTATTCTAATAGGGGCTCCCTTGTAGGTGACTTGATGCTTGTCTCTTGCTACTTTTAGGATTCTCTTTGTGTTCAAGCTTTGCCATTTTGACTGTAATGTATCTTAGAAAGGACCTTTTTGGATTGAATCTGTTTGGAGACCTTTGAGCTTCCTGGATCTGAAGGTCCATATCTCTCTGTATACCTGGGAAGTTTTCCATTATTATTTCATTGAGTTGGTTTTCAATGCCTTTTCCTTTCTCCTCCCCTTTTGAAACACCCATGATTTGGATGTTTGTGTGCTTATGATTATCTGCTAGCTCTCTTAGATTTTCTTCATTTTTAAAAATTCTTTTTTCCTTTTTTTTCCCAGCTGGGTTATTTTGAAATGACTGTCTTTGATTAGAAATTCTTTCTTGTTCTTGCTCTAACCTGCTGCTTAAGCTCTTGGTTGTGTTTTTTATTTCATTGAGTAAATCCTTAAGTTCCAGGAGTTTTGCTACTTCTTTTTTTAGGTGTTAATCTCTTTGTAAACTTCCTCCTTTGTATCCTGGATCTTTTTTCTTCATATATACATTGTGGTTTTATTTCTTATTTTTTATTGTATTTTATATTAAATCATAATTGATTATACATATTTTGGGGGCTCAGTGTTGATGTGTGTTGATCAAATCAATATTATTAGCACATATATTATTACAAATTGGACTTATTCTTTTTGCCTCTTATCCAGTCTCTCCCCTTCTCCCTCTCCCTCCCATCTCTCACCTCTGATAACCCCAGATTTCTTCTCTCCTTCCAAAAGAGTAATGGTTACTCTGTTGAGTTGTTGCCTACATATGATCTGTCCAGTGCTGAGAGAGGTGTGTTCAGGTCCCCCACTATTAGCATAGGGTAGATGCTTCTTCTATCACTCTGAAATGGGCTTTGTGGAGAGAGCCATCTTCTTCTTTTCTTTGTTCTCCACTGGTGACTCTCCTTGTGTCAATGCACTTGAGTGACTGGAAGGCCATCTGCATGGTCTTTGTGGCATCTAGCCACTTTTGCAGTGTCTGTGGCTATTGTGGTGGCTGTGGTGGGTCACCCACATGGAAGTGGTGTTTTTGGCATGCTCCTTTCCTGGTTAGGGGAGGAGGGGTTTGTCCACAGATCCATGCCTCACACCCCTGGGCAGGCCCAAGGCATTGGCAGTGTGCCTGGATGTGGAAGGAGGGTCATTCTCAGCTCTGTGCCTCAGGACCCTGGGTGAGCCTTGTGGCAGTGGCAGCATGCCTGGTTGTGGGAGGAGGGGTCAGTCCTCAGCTCAATGCCTCAGGATCTTGGGTGGGCCCCATGGTAGTAGTGGCATGACTGGCTGTGAGAGGAGGGGTCAGTCCCCAGATCCAGACCTCAGGAACCCAGGAAGGCCCCGTGCCAATGGCAGCATGCTTGGATGTGGAAAGAGGGGTTGGTTACCAGCTCCATCTGTTTCTACATTCTTAGATGTTGTTGTGGAGCAGTTGGGTGGGAGGGGGAGAGGGAGGGGGAAAGAAAAAAGGGTGGGAGAAGGAGGAAGGAGGAGGCTGTGGTTGAGACCAATGGCACCCCCCCTCATTACCACAGGGGAGATCAGAGAGCTTCCAGTGGTGGCTTGGTCATTGCTGGGCTGAATACAGATGTCAGGGGGGTATGGCTGAAGCCCTCATCCCCCACTGCCCTGGCTCAGGAGACCAGGGGGCTTCCAGCAGTTGTTTGTTGGTCATCACTGGGCTGGTTGCAGATGTTAGGGTCAAAGCCCTCGGACCCCCACTGACCCAGCTCGGGAGCTGAGGGTGTTTCCTGTGGCAGCTCAGTGGTTGTTGCTGGGCTGGTTGTAGGTATTGGGGGTGTGTGGCAAGGCCCAAGGCCCCCCACTGCCCCAGCTTAGGAGCCCAGAGCACTTCCTGTCATGGCTCACTGGTCATCACTGGGCTGGGTGCAGGTGTTGGGGGGACAAGGGTGAGGCCCTTGGGTTCCTCACCATCCTGGCTAGGGACTCTGGGGCACTTCCTGCAGCACCTTGTTGGTCATCACTGGGCTGGATGTGGGTGTTGGGGAGCATGGCCTAAGCCCCAGCACTCTTCCTCCCTGGCTTTGGGGCCCAGGGGGCTTCTGATCCACCTGGGTTTTATAGGTGTTCTTTGGTGAAGTGAGAACTTTACTAGTTAATATCAAACTTTGTCTCTGACCTGTGGTTATTTTGTTTTTTCTTTCAGTTATGTGTTGGATTATTCACTGTTTCCACTACTTAAACTCTGCACTGGAACTAGTTTGTTGTCCTTTGATTCTAAAATGGGAAACTTCCTGTAGGGACCAGCACTTAAACCCTGTAGTTGAGCTAAATTGCTGCTTTGCTGCTGATTCCCTGGGGAAGGCTTTTTGTGTAGCACAGGTTTTAATGGTTTACTTTGTAAGTACATCCAGGTCTTGTGAGATCCAGTGCACCTGGGCTGTATAGGAACTCTGGTCTGGACTAGAGTCTTTTCAGCAAACTGCTCACCCTGCTGATCTATATCCCTGACCAGTCTACACAGAGCAGTCCTGTGCTGATTGGAGGACAGATTAGCTGTCCTTGCTGTGCCCCAGTGTTCCCCTGGTGGCCCATCTCCCCCACCACCCATACTCCAAACACTTCCTGCGGGATGGTCCATGCACTGGTCCCTTGTGATGACTCACCAGCCTCTGACAGCTCCTTTTTTCAGTTGTGGCTCCTCGCTCCTATGTGGGCCCATGGGAACTATGTTAGTTGTCTTGCTGTACTGAAGGCCACCAAGGCTCTCTTCTCCCCATTGTCTCCAGGCAACTTCATATGAAATGCACAGCAGCAGCTTTTGTTAGCTCTTGCTCCATGCAATCACCAGCTCCAGGATTGAAGCAGCTGGGATTCAGAATGGTGGGAGTGATCTTTCTTTCTCTCATCATGGCTTCTCCTGCCTTCATGAACTCCATAGCTCTCTCCTTCTCTTCCCCTGAGCTCTAAACAGCTTGACTGTCATTGCTTTTTAGTAGTCATAAATTGATTGATTTGTGGGAGAGAGTGACACTGGGGACCATGTATTTTGCCATTTTGACTGGTAGCTCAATTTTTCTCCTTTCATTATGTTTTCTAACTGAGTCTTCTTGTATCTCATTGAGTTTCTTTAAGATTGTTGCTTGGAATTCCTTTTCAGTCATTTCAAGAGTTTCCTACTCTATAGGGTCTGGTACTTGAGAATTTCTGTATTCTTTTGGTGGGGTTATATTTTCTTTTTCTTTTTTACTTTTTTTCCTGTTTCTAGTATCTCTACATTGATGGCTAGTCATCTGGTAGAGTAGTTGTTTCTTCTATTGCTTTGGAGTGAACTTTGAGGAGAGAGACTGCCTCTTCTTTTTCTGATCTCCACTGGTAGCTCTCCTTGTGTTAATACAATCAAGTGGGTGGCAGACCACTTGCATGATGGCCATGGCTGCTACTGTGGCAGCAAGCTGCCCTTACAGTGGAAGTGGCTGTGGTGGTGGCTGTGGCTGTGATGTACCACCCACGTGGAAGTGGTGTTTTTGGTGTGCTCCTGTGTTCTGCCAGGTGTTGGGGTCGGGTCTGCCTATGCTTCCTGTGTAGGACCCCAAGAGTGTTCTTGCCTTCTGCCAGTGGTGGGGGCTGCCCACGGATCCTCCATAGGACCCTGCCAGTTCTTTGTTCTATGTCATCTTCTCTATGAGGCCTTTTCTTCCCACCTCGTTTAAAATTGGTTTCCTCTTTCTGCCATCACTCTCTATTCCCCTTCCCTGCTTGCCACCATTTAAAATAATGCATATGTCACTTATTTATTTTGTATATTGTCTGTATCCCTGGCAATTGACTGCAACCTCCATGAGAGCAGGGCTATTTTTTTTATTTGTTTTGTTTACCACCTAACATCCAAGAAGAGTGTCTGGCACAATGATGGTTCTCCCCCTCCTCCTTCTCATCCTCTTCCTCCTAAAGCTGACAAACAACATTGGTTTTATAAATATTTGTTGAATGAATGAAGGAATAGGTTTCAATAGAGGGAGAGAGCATAAGGGTACTTTCTGGAATGGAAGAATTGTACATCAAAATAAAAGGCTTGAGAACTCTTTATTGTCATCACAAATTGGGCAGAAACCAGCTTTGGGAATGTATATAAACTCAGGTGTGCCTCAGTGCCCAGTACTTCCTTTTTCCCTCTTATGCAGTGAAGTCATTAGGTATTTTATCTGTAAATCAGTTGACTTGGGCCATGCTAATGCTTCCCAATGGCCATGGGCGTAGGCCCTTACTCACCAGGTCTAGACAAATTGTTGGATTTCCAATCCCCTCCATATCCTGCCAACTGTTATAGTCACATGACTTTGCATGCATATGTGCATGAGATTGAGGGAAGCGGATGAGGGTGGTGTTTGGGATGTAACCATGTGGGCCTATAGCCAGAGCCAGAGTTCAATCCAAGTCATTACTTTGCTCAGAACTTTATCCCACTCTGGGACTTTTCCACAGACATGCCATTGTACAGTATCTTAACAATAGACTACAATCTGAGATTTACAAGGACCCTGAGACCCTATTTTCATATTTAATGAAGAAAAACCTGAGGCCCAGAGAGGGGAAGAAACTTGCTCAAGTTCCTACATATGGCAAATGTGAGAAATTGAAATCTTTTCTTCTTGCCTCCTAGTCTGATGCTCTTTCAAGTAGTAGACATTAAATTCTTTCTTTTTGGTGTACCCTAACTGAAGAGAACCCCTACAATAAGCAGACATATTTTAGCAGAAGACAAAGCAGCATAATACACGGTGCCCATACTTATCCAGAGAATTTCGTCTCAGCAATAATTATGGGATATGTGTCGAGACTTTTGTAAGCAGGTGCATGTTAGTTCATAGTCTTCTAACTTCATTTTAACAAATCAAAGCCAGACACATTTCATTAATCTTGTCAATCAAATTCACTGATAAGTAGTTTTGATACTGCAATTTTCAAAGTAGGAGTTTAATGAACTGCAGCATTGCCTCTTTCCTTTTGATTTTTTTTGACAGTTTGAAGCATCAGGTTCACACAGGAATTTTGATAGTGGGTTGTTTGGAATTAGGTTTCTTTCTGTCATAGGTTGTGTGCCTCTGGAAACAGACTCTGAGGTAGAGATTTGTGTGCAGGAAGTTTACCGGGGAGTGCTCTTGAGAACAACCCCTGAGAGGGAATAAAACAAGCAAGACTGAGTAGAGGGAGAAGTTGTAACAGAGGAATCAGTTAATTTCATGAGGAGTTCTGAGTTGTGATGGCCCTTCAGAGATGTCTCAAATTGAAGCAAGGGTCTTTGCAACCTCACATGGACCTGTCAATGGATGCATTCAGAAGGGTGTGTAACATTGAGTAGGGCAGATCTCTCAGCCTAGGACGATTCCTGGGTAGGGAATTAGTTGTGAGCTTTGACAGGCAACATTCTAGGCAGCTATAAAAATGAGTGCCTTAGTCCTTCATGGGGGATGAGGGTGGCACACTTCATTATCCATCACACTTTCTTTTCTTTAGTTTCATCCCTCCTCTACTTCCTCATACTGCCATCTTCAAATGGTTTCTTTCACTCATTCTTTGCCTTACTCTTTGCACTATTAAGCCTGTAGCAGGGTTCAGCAGAATTTCACTTTCTTTTTGGTTTTGAAATATGGCATCTTGTTGTTGATTAAGATCTGCAGGCAGGAAGAAGTGAATGGAACTGACCAGCAGCCATAAGCCAGGAACTATAACACCTCAGTTCTTAATATATATTAATCTTACAGGTTCTCTTTTTCATACCTTTTATGACAGGTACACTCTTTTATACAAGATCTGCCTGTCCTGCACTGCCCCCCCCCCCACACCTTACCAGGAATTGTTTTGGATCTACAGGGAAGGCTTTGTGTTCCCAAGTAAATCAACTTAAAAGGCTGGCAATACGTATTTGAAAAGTGATTAAAAATTTTTGAAATCCTGCCATTGGTGATAAGATGAATTAACCTGGAGGACATTATGCTAAATGAAATAAGCCAGACACAGAAAGACAAACACTGTGTGATCTCACTTATTTGACCCTAAAAAAGTTGAATTCCTAGAAGCAGAGAGTAGAATGATAGTTGCCAGGGACTGCGGGGTGTGTGGAATAGGGAGATGTTGGTGAAAGGGTACAAAATTTCAGTTATAAAGTGAATAAGTTCTGGGGATCTAATGTACAGCATGTTAACTATTGTTAATAATACTGTATTATGTACCTGAAGTTGCTAAAAGAGTGTGAGAGTACTTCAAAAAGTTTATGGAAAAATGGAATTAAAAGATAATATGAATCTTCCCATAAACTTTTTGAAATATCCTTGTAGATCTTAAGTGTTCTCACCACAAGCACACACACACACAAAATGGTAACTATGTGTTAGTTAGCTTTATTGTGGTAGTCATGTCACAATGTGTATCTAATCATCATGTTGAACACTTTAAATGTATATAATTTTTACTTGTCAATTTTACCTCCATAAAGCTGGAAATAAGCAAACAAATAGAATAACAGGATCAGGCATTAAAGAAAAATTTTGAAAGCAGGGGAAGTAAACAGTAGAGAAGATAAGATATACATTTGAAAAGATAACCAAATAGACTTTTTGAGGCCCAAGATAAGAACCAAGGTAAGGCAGACATATAAAAGGTGATACAGATATTCATGTGGAAAGAAAAGCCAATTATAATATTTGTTCAGAGAACTAGCTATCTTTTTAATTAATAGATTTTTGCTCATAAGAAATTTAAAATTACTGTGCAGTGGCTTAAGCATAACTAAAGTAAACTTGAATTAAGGGATTCTGAGAGTTTAGGGCACAAAGAGATTGCCAAAGTGTTCATCAGAGGACTCAGAATTAATAGAAAATTATCTCAGGAGCTCAGGAGTCCCTGGTTCAGTTATACAGCACAATTTTTGATTTGTAGGTTAAATCCAGTATTGCAGGTGAGATACTATCTAATACAAACATAAAGCATGGTATACATTAGAGGAATATAACCTTGACTAATTTGAAGACCTCGGTTGTAGAAGCACTCAGATTGACCTGATCAAACTTAGGTTAGGGGTTCTCTGTTCCACCATTTTCTGCCACATGAGACAACTGCACTGTAAAGCCACCGCCAAGGAAGACCCTAACCAGATGTATTCCCTGGACTTTAGACTTCCCAGCCTCTGAAATTATAGGCACTGCCACAGGACTCCCAGCTCAGGCCAGTGCACACCACCCAGAAAGGCCCCAGAGAGGCCTGAGAGCTGCCAGGCCCACATGCCCCAAGCCACCCATGCCAGAGAAGTTAGGCGCCGCTACAAGACACCCAGCCCAGGCCAGTGCACACCACCCAGAGAAGCCCTAAAGCCACCAGTCCCACAGAGCCCCAAGCCACCCATGTCACAACAGGTAGGCACTGCTGCAGGACTCCCAGTCAGGCCAGTCTCCAACAGCCCAGAGAGGCCTGAGCTGCCAGCCCACAGGCCCCAAGGCAGCTGTGCCAAATTGGCAGTCCCTGTAGGATGCTAGCCAGACCCAAGGGTCAAATGAGTGACTGGGAAATCCCCTGCCAAAATGACTAAACACCAAAGGAAAGATACCAGAACTATGAAAAATCAAGAAAGTACACCACCACCACAGGGTAAGAATAACTCTCAAGCTCTAGATCCTATAGACAGGAAGTCCTTGAAATGATTGACAGGGAATTTCAAGCAACAATTCTAAGGAAACTAAATAAGATACAAGAAAACTCAGTTAGACAACACAATGATATGAGAAAAAGTATACAGGACCTGAAAGAAACTTACAAAGAAATCAATGCCCTGAAAAAGAATGTAGCAGAGCTTGTGGAGCTGAAGAATTCATTCAATGAAATAAAAAACACAACAAAGAGTTTAAACAGCAGGCTAGAACACATAATTTCTGACCTTGAAGATAGGCTGTTTGAAATAACACAGGCAGACAAAAAAAAAGGAAAGAAAAAAGAATTAAAAACATTGAAGAAAATCTGGGAGAGATAACAGATACCCTTAACTGCTTAAATGTCTGAATCATGGGTATTCCAGAAGGGGAAGAAAAAGGAAATGGCATTAAAAACATATTCAATGAAATAATGGCAGAAAACTTCCTGGGTATAGGGAAAGACACAGATCTTCAAATTCAGGAGGCTCAAAGTTTCCCAAACTCATTCAACCTAAAAGGCCCTCTCCAAGACATGTTATAGTCAAATTGGCAAAACTCAAAGACAAAGAGAGAATCATAAAAGCTGCAAGAGAGAAGCATCAAGTCACCTATAAGGGAGCCCCAATCAGAATAACATCAGATTTTTCATCAGAAACCCTAAAAGACAGAAAAGAATGGGATGATACATTTAAAATACTAAAGACAAATATTGCCAGCCAAGAATACTTTACCCAGCAAGGCTATCCTTCTGAAATGAAAGACAAATAGTCTATTTCTCAGACAAACAAAAATTGAGGGAATTCACTACCACACAACCAGCCTAACAAGAAATTCTCAAGGGAATAATGGGTTTGATATCTGAAAAACAACCAACACTGCCATAAATAATCAAAAAAAAAAAAAAAAAAAAAAACCCACTAGAAAAAAAAAACTGCTAACAATGAGAAGAAAAAAAGTTTATCTACCACCCCAAGAAACCAACAAATACAGAAGACAAATAGTAAATCAGAAAGAAAGGAACAAAAGATACTTAAGACAACCAAAGAAAAATCAATAAAATGCTAGGAGTAAATCAACACTTTTCACTAACAACTCTTAATGTAAAAGGATTAAATTCCCCACCAAAAGACACAGACTGACTGACTGAATTAAAAAGGTGGACCCAACTATATGCTGCTTTCAGCAGACTCACCTCACCTGTAAAGACACACATAGACTAAGAGTGAAAGGGTGGAAAAAGATATACCATGCAAATAGAAATGAAAAATGAGGTGGAGTAGCTATTCTTATATTGAATAAAATAGACTTTAATCCAAAAACCATAAAAAGAGATAAAGAAGGCCACTATATAATGACAAAAGGATTGATCCATCAAGAAGACATAACAATCATTAATATATATGCACCCAATGTCAGAGCAGCCAGATTTATAAAGCAAACACTATTAGATCTAAAGAATGAGTTAGACACTAATACCATAATAGCAGGAGACCTGAACACCCCACTCTCAATATTGGACAGTTCATCTAGGCAAAGAATCAGCAGAGAAACACAAGACCTAAACAACATGTTACACCAATTGGACTTGGCAGATATCTACAGAACATTCCATCCAACAACCTCAGAATATCCATTCTTCTCAGCAGCACATGGAACATTCTTCAGGAGAGATCACATGTTAGGTCACAAATCAAGTCTCGACAAATTCAAAAAAATTGGAATTATTCCATGTATTTTGTCAGATCACAATGGGTTAAAATTAGAAATCAGTAACAAACGAAATTCTGGAAACTATACAAACACATGGAAATTAATCAGCATTCTACTTAATGATATATGGGTCCAAGAAGAAATCAAACAGGAAATCAAAAAATTTATTGAAACTAATGAAAATAATGATACATCATACCAAAACCTGTGGGATACTGCAAAATCAGTACTAAGGGGGAAATTCATCACATTACATGCTTACTTCAGAAGAATTAAAGTTGGCAAGTAAACAACCTAAGACTTCACCTTAAAGAACTAGAAAAACAAGAACAATCCAAATCCAAAGTTATCAGACAGAAAGAAATAATAAAGATCAGAGCAGAACTTAATAAACTAGAAACCCAAAAAACGGTATAAAAGATCAATGAATCAAAAAGTTGGGTTTTTGAAAAGATAAATAAAATTGACAAACAATTAGCAAGGCTAAAAAAAGAAGAGAGATGACCCAAATAACAAAAATTACAAATGAAAAAGGTGATATTATAACTGATACCTCAGAAATACAAGAAATCTTTAGAGACTCCTATAAACAACTATATGCCAATAAATTTCAAAATGTGGAGGAAATGGATACATTTCTGGACACACAAAATCTACCAAAACTGAGCCAAGAAGATGTGGAAAATCTGAACAGACCAATAATGATAAAAGAGATTGAAGCTGTTATCAGAAGGCTCCCAACAAAGAAAAGCTCAGAACCAGATGGGGTCACTGCAGAATTCTACCAAACCTTCAAAGAGCAATTGATACCAATTCTCTACAAACTATTACAAACGATGAAATAGAGGATGATGGAGTTTGGATGTGTTGTCCCCTCCAAAACTCATGCGGAAAATTGATCCCCAATGTGGCAGTGTTGGAAACTGATTGAGTCATGGGGGCGGGTCCCTTATGAAGGGATTAATGCTCTCCCTGGGAGAGGGAGGAGTAATGAGTGAGTTCTCACTCTATGAGTTCCCGTGAGAGCTTGTTGTTTACAGGACCCTGGCATAAACCTCCTCTCTCTCTCTCTCTCTCTCTCTCTCTCTTTCTCTCTCTCTCTCTCTCTCTCTCTCTCTCTCTCTCTCTTCCTTGCTTCCTCTAACCATGTGATTTGCTTGTACCTGCCAGCTGCCTGCCCTGCTTTCTGCCATGAGTAGAAGTAGCCTGAGGTCCATGCCAGATGCAGCTGTCCCAGAATCATAAACCAAATAAACCTCTTTCCTTATAAATTACCAAGTCTCAGGTAGTTCCGTTATTGCAACACAAAATGGACTAATACAGAGGCCATTCTCCCAAACTAATTTTATGAAGCAAACATCACCCTGGTGCCAAAACCAGACAAAGATACAACAACAACAACAACAAAAATTACAGGTCAATATCCTTGATGAATATAGATGCAGAAATCCTCAATAAAATACTAGCTAACAGAATACAGCAACACACACACACAATTATATACCATTATCAAGTGGGATTCATCCCAGGGATGCAAGGTTGGTTCCACATATGCACATCAATAAATGTGATATACCACATCAATAAAAGCAAAGACAAAGACCACATGATCATCTCTATAGACAGTGAAAAAGCATTTGACAAAATTCAACATTCATTCATGATAAAGACTCTCTACAAGTTAGGTATAGATGGAAGGTATCAACATGATTAAAGCCATATATGATAAGCCCACTGCCAATATCATCCTGAACGGGGAAAAGCTGAAAGCTTTTCCCTTAAGAACAGGAACTAGACAAGGATGCCCAGTCTCACTACTCCTATTCAACATAGTGTTGGAAGTACTAGCCAGAGCAATTAGGGAAGAGAAGGAAGTAAAGGACTCCCAGATTGGAAAAGATGAAGTCAAATTGTCCCTGTTTGCAGATGACATGATCCTATATATCAAACAGCCTCTATAAAAAATCTCTTAGAGTTGATAAATGATTTCAGCAATGTTGCAGGATACAAAATCAACACACAAAAGTCAGTAGCATTTCTATACTCCAACAGTGAACATGCAGAAAAAGAAATCAAGAAAGCTAGCCCCTGTACAATAGCCACCAAAAAAATAAAATACTTAGGAATAAAGTTAACCAAGGATGTGAAAAATCTCTACAACGAGAACTACAAACCACTGTTAAGAGAAAATGAAGAGGACACAAGAAGATGGAAAGATATCCCATGTTCTTGGATTGGAAGAATTAACATTGTGAAAATGTCTGTACTATCCAGAGTGGTCTGCAGATTCAATGCAATCCCCATCAAAATTCCAATGACATTTTTTCTCTGCAGTGGAAAAACTATCCTAACATTTATATGGAATAACAAAAGACCACGAATAGCCAAAGCAATTCTGAGGGAAAAAAAAATAAAGCTGGAGGCATAACACTACCTGACTTTAAACTATACTACAAAGCTGTAATAAACAAAACAGCATGGTACTGCCATAATAACAGAGACACGGATCAATGGAATAGAATAGAGAATCTAGAAATCAACCCATATGCCAACAGCCACCTGATCTTTGTCAAAGGCACCAAGTCTACACACTAGGGAAGAGACTGCCTCTTTAGCAAATGGTGCTGGGAAAACTGGATATTCATAGGCAGGAGAATGAAACTAGACCTGTACTTCTCACCACATATCAAAATCAACTCAAAATGGATTAAAGAGTTAAATATACACCCTGAAACAATAAAACTCCCGAAAGAAAATAGGGAAACATTCCAGGAAGTAGGATCGGGTACAGACTTCAGGAATACAAACCCAAAAGCACAGGCAACCAAAGGAAAAATAAACAAATGGGATTATATCAAACTAAAAAGCTTCTATACAGCAAAAGAAATAATGAACAGAGTGAAAAGACAACCAACAGAGTGGGACAAAGTATTTGCAAAATATACATCTGAAAAAGGATTAATATCCAGAATATACAGGGAATTCAAACAACTTTACAGCAACAAAACCAAGTAACACAATTTAAAAATGGGCAAAGGAGCTGAATAGGCATTTCTCAAAGGAAGATATACAAATGGCCAACAGACACATGAAAAACTGCTCAATATCACTCAGCATTCGGGAAATACAAATCAAAACCACAGAGATATCATCTCACTCCAGTTAAGGTGGCTAATATTCAAAACACTGAGAATGATAGGTTTCAGAGAAAAAGGAACCCTCATACGCTGTTGGTGACAGCAAAATGGTGCAGCCTTTATATAATATGGTATGGAGGTTCCTCAAACAATTACAGATAGATCTACCATGTGACCCAGCTATTCCACTGCTAGGAATATAGACAGAGGAATGGAAATCATCATGTCAAAGAGATACCTGTACTCCCATGTTTACTGCAGCACTATTTACAATAGCCAAGAGTTGGAACCAGCCCCAATGTCCATCATCAGATGAGTGGATATGGAAAATGTGGTATATCTACACAATGGAATGTTACTCTGCTGTAAAAAAGGATGAAATACTACCATTCACAGCAACATGGATGGACTTAGAAAAAATTATATTAAGTGAAATCAGTCAGGCACAGAAAGAGAAATACCACATGTTCTCACTTATTTGTGGGAGCTAAAAATAACTAAATAAACAAACAAACATGGGAGACAGAGAAGAAGACAGAAAAATTACAATTCCTTGAACTTGTTGACACAAGTGAACAGATATTATTTTGATGGGTGGGAGGGGGTAGAGGGAGGGGGTAGTGAGGAATCGGTAAAGGGACATGAAAATCAACTACACTCTATATTGGTAAAATAAAATAAAATAAAAACAAAACAAAAAGTGCTTAGGATTGGAGCTGGCAGTTTAGGTCACTTGGATAGAGCATGGTGTTTTGGGGTTTTTATTTGTTTTTTTAATTTAATCTTCATTTTTAATGTCGTAGGTATAGATAGGAATAACCCACATAAATAAAAGCTTTGTAGGTGTCCTAAATAATTTTATTTATTTATTTTTAATTGAAGCATAATTGATTGTACATATCTGTGGTGTACAGCATTGACTATCAATACCTGTTTGCAATACATGACCTAGAGTATGGTGTTGATAATATCAAGGTTAAGAGTTTGGATCGCCTTACCAGCCAGCTGCCAAGAAAACAAAACAAAGGAAAAATTTAGGTTTGATTCAAATGCCTGTTCCTGCACTTACCACATGTGAAACATTATCAAATTATTTAATCTCACTAGGTCTCAGTTTTCTTATCTGTAAAATGGGGATAACTGTAGGGCCTACCTCTTAAAGTTGTTGGAAAGTTTAAATGAGATAATTAAAGAGTACTGCATGGAAAATAGGGTTTAATATTAATTCTCTTTTGTCTTCTCCCAACTCTACTACTTATGATGTGACTTTATTTATCTTTTGGTGGTGACTGGCCGGTTTGGGGATCTGAACCCTTCTATGATGTGACTTTGAATTAGGCTCCTGGACTGGCTGGTTAACTCAGTTGGTTAGAGGACAGCCTTGTAACACCAAGGTCAAGGGTTTGGTTCTGTACTGACCAGCCACAAAAAAAAAAAAAAAAATTAGGCTCCTAAGTCTCAATATTCTCACTTGTAACAGGAATAATCATATAATTATACTGGGCCTAACTATTTCAAAGTGTTAAATGAGAAAACCTATATAAAAGTGTTTTGTAAAGGCACTATATACATGCACGTGAAGGATTCCCAGCCACAAAAAAAAAAAAAAAATTAGGCTCCTAAGTCTCAATATTCTCACTTGTAACAGGAATAATCATATAATTATACTGGGCCTAACTATTTCAAAGTGTTAAATGAGAAAACCTATATAAAAGTGTTTTGTAAAGGCACTATATACATGCACGTGAAGGATTCCTATTAATATATGTAATTTTGCTGTTTCCCATTATCTTTAGGGATCATCTCAAATTTAGAACTAAAAGCTAAAATGAAGTTTACAGTCACCTCAATTATTGCAGAAGAATTTACCAACATTTTGCTTTATCTGGCTTTGTATCTCCATCAGAAAATGGGAAGCAAGAGAGTTAAACTCAAATTTGTCAATTCTGCTGTTAGTATTTATGGCGAAGATCTCCATGTTGCCTAACATTATCCTTTGGTATTCAAAGATCCATGCTATCCATGACCTCCATGACCTCCATAGCAATAGAGAATTTAAAGATATTCACTCATTTTTGGTTGTGTCTGTTCTAGCACCTAGCAACATGCCTGGAAAATAGTAAGGGCCCAACCAGTATATGTTTACTGAATCATTTCATGCATCCATAGGCATATGTAAAATAGACTGAATTTATAGTCAAAAGACTAGGGTTCCTGGCTTGACAATGTTCCTTTTCGGATTCGTGACATTGGACAAGTCATTTTGGGAAAAAGAATTACACAGATATTGTTGTAAATGGAGATTGGCAATCCTCAACTTTTGGGGGGAGAATTCAATGAGAGATTGTATATGAAACTCTGTAAATTACAAAATATCAAACTTAAGATTTCATTGATTAGTGAATTTTGCTTTAATAGAGCCATAAACTATATATTATATATTATTATTATTATTATTTTTTTTTGCAGCTGGCTGGTATGGGGATCTGAACCTTGACCTTGGTGTTAGCACGACACTCTGAGTGAGCTAACTGGCCAGCTAGAACCTTAAATTATTAAATTGACTAGATATATAGACCTGATAATGCTTATTGGTTAATATAGGTAAGTGTATGCATGAGTGTTTCCTATGAGTGAAAACACAGACACACTGGCAATTGTGCTGTTCTAATTCACATTCTGTGGCATTGAGAATAAGGCCACTTGCCTGATGAGACACTGGGCAAAACTACAGTGCAATTTTGGTCCTGGGACGTCTTACAATACCATTTTAAACTAATTACTGCATTTAAAATACTGCTAATAAATCAATACTGTATTTCAGTGTTTTCTCTTAGAGTATTTATTGGCAAAGTAGCTATTCAATTGTTCCTGCCCACTTTAAGTTAGCGGATGCAGCTTGTAAACCTAGGGACCTTTTGATTGGCATTATGAGCTAGGTGAAAAGATGTACAGGCTTTCAAAAGAGAGTGGGGTTACAATTCTAGGTTACAATTTGTATAATACAATCAAACCTAAACTCTACATTATAAGTACAGGTTATAAAGCAAAAGAATAAAGGGAGAAAAATGGCACTAATACCAATACCAAAACAACAAACAAAAAATGGAAAACAGAGAGCCAGATCAAGCCTCAAGTCCCACCAAAGACCTTGATATTCCTGTTATCTGTTACTCATCTTTCTCTGAATCTCTGCACGTGTTGGTTATGTTTCTGTGTGGAAGAAGGAATTTTAAGAATTACCTTTTCGGAAGGCAAAATAGAAGTATAGAATGTCAAAACTGGAAGAATGTTCAGGGGTCAAATAGTTAATGCATCTTACTTTATAGATGGGGAAAGTCAAGTCCAGAGAGGAGAAGGGTGTTGGGAAAATACAGGAAAATCGTCAGGGCCCCTCACACATTCAGAATCTTGCCAAGCATTTGATGTAAATATGCACATGCGCCCATGTGTTCCTTGGTTATTGTCTAATGTAACTGTGCATGTGCACCCAGGTGTCCTGGGTTATGGACTTAAGTATAAAGGACTAATGGTTCTGATACATGGTGCTTCCCGAGACACTTCGGGAGGTCACTAGGGTGGCCGCTCCTAGCTCTGAATAAAGCCTATTAATTTTTTACTCATGGCTCCCAGGACATTTTCCTATTGCCTAGCTCGTAAACCTGCGTGTGAGGGGTTTGTGACCCAGTCTGTACAACAGGCTCGAGGAGTCTGTGAGCCCGAGCCCTAGCTTTACAAAGGGACTTGTCAAATGTCACTCAATAATTTTTTGGCAGAGTTAGCAGGTTTCTTTCAGGTTGTAGCTCTTTTAAAAGGCAGCTTGTAAATCACTCTCTCTCAAAGAGCACCATTTAAAAAAATCAGATTGCTAGGTTACTTGTTACAAATGAAGATTCTCATATCTACTGACTCAGAATCTTAAAAGTGGGCCTTGAGAACCTGCATCTTAACAAACTCTACTACTGTTCTGATACACACTGATGTTTGAAAAGTACTGCCCTAGATACTCTTACCTTAGGCCTTTATAGTGAGTCTACATACTTTTAGAAAAAGCATCTTTCCAAGTTATCTAAAGCAAATAAAGTGATAGTGGATCTGAAATGTTCTCAGAATCCCCATGGTAATGCATACACTGTAGGACCCAACCAATAAAGCTAAGAAATGCTTTAGGGGTCCAGCACACTTGGGAAGTTAGTAGAGGGAGGACAGGCTCTTCATCATCTTGCTAGGCATTTTTTACTTCCTCCTTCAGTTACACAGACAAGCTAACTGAAGATGGAGTTACCGAGGTATTATTTCTCTGCCAACTCACAAAGTCTGAAAACATGGGCCTTACGTGTGTAATCACTTGTCATTACCCTCCATCGCCAGCTTCTCCTGGCTCTACCAATCAAAATTCTGAATGCAGAAGCCCTAGGGTCCCCAGAAGGCCCCGCAACCAGGCACCCTTGGCCTCGCTGCGTCTGCCTGGCTACGTGTAGGAACCCACGCAGCAGGAGTGACTCAAAGGGTTAACAAGTAGTGCGCCGCAGAGTGGCGGGAAGAAAAGCCAATAGGGTGTATGAGCAGGCAGTACGTCTGGTTTGGGCGGGCGTGGGCCAGAGTACGGAAGCGGAATCAACCGACAGCAGCCTAGGGGTGAGAGGGCAGCTGGGGTTAGAGGGAGGTTCTGAGGAGGCGGGGGCGACCGGGAGAGCACGTGAGCATCGGCCCCTTCTCTCCGCTCTCTTTTACCCTTAGCGTTCGGTAGCAGCGGGGACAGCCCGGCCCGGTGTATGGACACGGAGTTACGGTGTCCGGATTCCATGCCCTGTCACAACCAGCAAGTAAACTCTGCCTCAACCGCAAGCCCGGAGCCGCCGCGACCTGGTGACTCGATCCCGGACCATGCCGGGGGAGACAGCGCCTCCGTGGCCAAGCTGACACTCCTTGCTGGGCACGCCCATTCTAGCGTGCCGGCCGAGCGGGATCCTCAGGCCTGCAGCGGCGCCAGCCTCAACTCAGAGAGCAACAGTGGCAGCGATGACAGTAGCAACTATGACGCACCAGCCAGCGACTCTCTCCTAGGCGATTGCGAACTCTCCCGGCAGATCGGGGCGCAGCTTAAGCTGCTGCCTATGAATGATCAGATTCGGGAGCTGCAGACCATCATCCGGGACAAGTAAACCGAGCAGAACGGGAAAGGGAGGTGGGGGGTTTTTCAGAGGGTGGGCGGGGATTGGAAGTAAAAGGGCTACTGGGCAGTGTTCTTGGCCTTGGCAAACTGGTCTTTGGAGATTGGGATGGGGCCTTTTCGCGGGGGAGCGGGGAAGCGGGGGTGGGGGCGGGGTGAGTGTGTGTCATGAGGCTCAAGCCTCCAACCCTCTCTTTCCTAGACCCAGTGTTTAACCTCGCTTTTTGTAGGGAGGAATCCTTTTAGTTAGCTTGTGGCTTCTTCTTAGTCTCTAAGCTATGACGAATCCTCAGCCATTCCAGGCAGATAAACGCCCCTATGCTGTCTGCCCAGTGCCTGTCCACGTGGTGAATCTATAACCCAGAAATGGTTACTACCCAAGGTTATGCCCTACCACCAATCACCTCAGGCTAACAAATGGAGATAAAGCAATTTCAAGGAAATCCTATTGTGTGACCCTTTAGTGTTTGCTACTGCAAATATTTCATTTTGTCTAAGGTCTTTTAGTGTTGGAGTTTAAGTATACCTGGTCACATGAAAGCTTATCATCCGACTCTTGTCGAGATTATTTTACGGTAAATTTGCAGGAGCCTAAAGATCCTTTGGCTCCTTCTAGTCCCACAAACCAATGTAGTCAAAACTTCATGTTAAAACGCTGGTTTTGAAATTTCTAAACCCATGTTGTAGATGGATTTTCTAAAGGGAAATATGTACCATGATGAGCTACAGCTGTTTTTTTTTTAATTGGCAGCACTTAATTTTTTTATTTTATTTTTTTTTTACTGTATGATTCCATTTATATGAAACATACAGAATAGATCAAACCATAAGGACAGAAGCAGACTGGTGATTTCCAGGGGCTGGGGGCGGAGTAACTGCTTAATGGGTATGGGGTTTTATCTTAGGGTGATAAAAACATTTTGGAACTAGGCAGAGGTGGTGGTGGTTGCACACATTATGATCATGCCAAATGCTTTATTATTTATTTATTTATTTACTTATTACAAATATTCATGAGATACAAAGCTGATTGTCCCCCCTCCTGCCCATGATGTTAGGGCCAGATTCATACTGGGGACATACCCAATACCAGAAATTACTTTTGTACCCTTTGTCCCATCCCAATTGTCACCCAACCTCCCTCCCCCTCCCCTGCTCCCCTCCACTCCAACTAGTAGCCCTAGGAATGTTCCCTCCCTCTGTTGGATCATGGCACTACTGTGATCTTTCTTTCCTTCCTTCCTTTCTCTCTTAGCTCCCACATATGAGTGAGCACATGTGGTATTTATCCCTCTGTGCTTTGCTTGTTTCACTCAACATAAGTTTCTCCAGGTTCATCCATGTTGTTGCAAATGGGAATATTTCATTCTTTTTTGTGGCAAGAGTAGTATTCCATAGTGTATATATACCTCAGTTTCCTTATCCCATCATCTATTGATGGACATTTGGGTTGGTTCCATATCTTGGCTATTGTAAACAGAGCTGCAATAAACATGGGAGTGTAGGTATCTCTGACATGATGATTTCCATTCTTCTGGATATATACCCAGAAGAGGGATTGCTGGATCATATGGAAAATCTACCTGTAGTTGATTGAGAAACCTCCATATTATTTTACAAAGTGGTT
>NW_007728914.1:135695-144172 GCF_000696425.1 Galeopterus variegatus
TTTTTCCGTGTCCGGCAACGGATCGCAACCCTCAGTGTTGTTGCCCCCGTACCGGACCGGGGACCGGCAACGGGATCGCAAGCCTCGGTGTTGCTCCCGCGCCTCGCTCAGCCAGTGAGCGGGAGCCGGTCTGTATGTGGGATCCGAACCCTCGGACGGGAGCGCCTCCGCGCTTCCCAAGCGGCGCACTATCCAGTGCGCCACCGGGCCGGCCCGCAATGTGGTTTTAATTTGCATTTTCCTGATGACTAGAGATGTTGATGATTTTTTCATGTATTTGTAAGTGAGTATTATAGCATGTCAAACACTCCTTTTTCAGTGGTGGGGCATGCTTTGATCTTTTTAAAATGGCTAATGAATGACAGGATGCCACTCCTTAAATCAGACTCTAGTAACTTTTTGTTCATGCTATTACAATAGGCTCCTAATTTGTTTCTCCGCCTGCAGTTTTTCTCTCTTCCACATGTACACACACATTACTGTACAATCAATGTTCTTAATGTACAGCTTTGATTCTGTAACTGCCCTACTCAGCAGACTTCTTTGGCTTCTCAGAGCCTACCAAATAAAGTGCAGCATCTTTAACTTGATATTAAAGCCTTTCTTAATGGCGCCTAGTAACTATTCTGAAACATTCCCGCTTCAGCTCTTGTCTGGGATTTACTATATCCCCTCTATGCATGTTCAGATCCTACTTATTCTTCAGGGTCAAGCTCAGCATTAAATGTGCACCTCTGCCAAGAAGCTTTCCTTTAATTGTTCTTCCTGGCTGATCATCTCTGGCCTTTTTAGTGCAAGATTCACTTTCTATTTTGTATATTGTTATTTGTGTATAGATCTTATCTTTTCTTTTAGATTTTAAGCTCCTTGAGGGCAGAATCTTTAACATTTTTGAATTCTAGCCATGGCTTGGAAATAATAGACCCTCAATTGCTAAAGGTTCTTTTTAGATCTTAAAATTATATTTATGAAAATATACTATTTAACTGATTTTAATGAATCAATATCAAAAACTGCTGTTGTTATATGACCTAATAGATGAAGTAGTGATCTTAAAAAATAAGAGGCATAGGTAGCTGTGGTGGGGGCAGCTGAAATAAAACTTATCTGTAAAACAAAGACAAGATGATGATTCTTGTTTCTGTAGAGCAGGAGTTATTAACCTTGGGTCCAAGACCCCACTGCACCTGTAGATGAGATTCAAGGCTTTAGCAAACCCTCAGAAATTATCTGAGAGATTTTACTTGTATGTGCATTTTAAGGGTTTTTAAGGTAACATCTTTATTGAGATATAATTTATATACCATACAATTCAAGCATTTAAAGTGTACAATTCTGTTTTTAAATATGTTCACAGCTGTGTAACCATCACCACAGTCAGTTTTACAACATTTTCATTACCCCAAGAAACCCCTTACCCATTAGCAGTCACTCCCCATTTCCCCACAATGCACTCAAAGCCCTAAACAATTACTAATCTACTTTCTGTCTATTGATTTGCCTATTCTGGACATTTCATATAAAAGGAATCATACAGTATGTGGTCCTTTTGTGACTAGTTTCATTTAGTATAATGTTTTCAAGGTTCATCCATGTTGTATCGGTATATCATTCCTTTTTATGGCTGAATGATATTCCATTTTATAGGTATACCACAATTTGTTTATCCATTCATCAGTTGATGGACATTTGAGGGGTTTCTTCTGTTTGGCTATTATTAATAATGCTGCTATGAACATTTGCATATGTGTCTTTTTTGTGAGGTGAGGATTCCTTAGCTTTCATTAGATTTCACAAAGAGAATCATTGCTATAGAGCTTTGACATTCAGCATTCACATGACAATATTAATACCTGATTATACTTCATTATTCAGAAAAGCCTGGGTTATATAGTAAACCTGAGTGTAAGTGTAATTTTTTTTTTTTTTTGAGTTTGGAAGGGGACAGAAGATCCAGAGGATTGATCTTAGGCAAGATGTTTAGCATGTCTGTGCTTCAACTTTATTATTTGTAAAATGAGGATGTTGGCAGTATTTCATGGAGCTCTTTGGAGGCTACAGCAAGATACTTTCTGTGAACATTTGTTATAAACTATGAAGACCTGTGCACATTTAGGCATTTCAAGCCTTCATGTTTGGATTTGTGCATGCTTCTGTACTGGTTTCTTGAGTTTTCAAAAGACAGTAAAAGGGATTTAACTGTACATAGAACTTACATTCTTATTTTGAAAATCAGTACTGTACTCAGAAATCCTAGATAACTTTTATTCTGTTTGATATAGTATAGAAAGACCCACTACAATTTTCGATAATGAATTGATGCTTATTTAAGCTGGGGACAGTGCTTTTGATTTTGTTTTCGTTAACTGAATCTAACAGAGGATTTCTCTTGTTTCTTTATCTTCAAAAAATTGTCATCCTCCTCACACAAAACATGTTTCAGCACCTCTAGGGCACGGGTGTAGAGTGCTTATGCTAAGAGGAGCTATATTTACATAGGTCTAGTTATGGAAGGTACCATCAGTTATCATACCCTGTTCTCTTTGGGGCTTGTGTTCTCCTCTGTTTTGACGTGACGGCATGTATGTGCACTATGGAGCAGTCTGATAATAAAAGCCATTGGAGTACATGTTTTTTCTTTTATTTTTCCTGGTTCTTAGTATCTTTCTAGTGAAGGGATTGCTTTATGAATTGACCTTGGCATGGGGAAAAGGAGGTTGAGCTAGAAAGACTGCATGTTGTTGTCTATATAAAGCAGGCAAGATTGAGAACATTGTCTTTACTGATTTAAAATGTCCTTTGGTTTTTTGAAATGCACAATATTTGAAACATGGTTTTATTATTAAATTTCAAGGAAATGTTTGTCTTTTTGAGAGTACAGTAATCTAAACACCAAATGAGCAGATAATCTACTCAGCCATACATACATAGGTTACTGGTGACCTTGGGAAAGGAAATGACTCCTTCATTTCTGGAATTTTGTTGTTGCAATGGATTAAACCACACCTCTTTCCCTTCCTGCCTCCTTTATGTACTAAACCCAGCAAAATCTGAGACTAAGGCACTTTTCCCTTGAACATAGTTCATGACCTCAAATTTAAGGCTATGCAGTGTATTTAAAAGATCATCCTCCCTGCCCAGTTTTATGTTTTCTTTTTGTCATCTACACGACTATGCCAGTTGTCAGGTTGAGGCAATAGCTACACTAATTGTATGGCTAGGCAATTTCATAACTAAAGCCAAAATGTTTCATTATTTTAGTTATACTAAGTTTCCATTTGTATTGTCAAGGCTAGGGCTCAGATCCTTTAAACCCATTGTACAGACTGGGTTACCAGACCCCTCACATGCAGGTCCATGCTGGGTAATTGGGAAAGATCCTGGGAGCCATTGACAGATGACACAAGCTCAGTCCTCAGCAGCAGCTTACAGCAGATCCAGCAGTGGTGGCAGTGGCGGCGGCCTCTTGGAGGGTCTGGGGGATACTGGCAGCAACAGCCTCCAGCAGCAGTAACAGCCACCCCGTGATCCCCTGGGGGCATCCCAGGGTCGGGGGGCCTTGTGGATTAGAGCCACTTGTCCTTTATACTTAAGTCCATAACCCAGGACACCTGGGTGCACATGCGCAATTACATTAGACAATAACCAAGGAAAACCTGGGCGCACGTGCATATTTACATCAAATACTTGGTAAGATTCTAAACATCTGAGGGGCCATGACCATTTTCCTATATTTTCCCAACACTTTTGTCTCCTGAAATATTAAAGTTATTTTGTGAGCTGTGGAATGTTTCCTGTATACTTATCCTAGGAGGGGCTTTGGCATGGCCTCAGAAGGCTACCTGGATGAAAGTTGAGCAATCAAGAGTATTTCAGTTGTGATTGTGAAGGAGCACATTCAGCCTTGTGACTTTTTTTTTAAGTCACTTGAAGAGCAGACAGTTAACCTCAGGATGGATGAACATCCTTTGCAAACCTAATGTGAATGCAGTCTAATGTGATTTGAATCATCTGACTAAATAACGTAATGTTCTTAACCAAAGCTGTGCATCAGAATTGCCTGTGGAGTCTTTTTTAAAAAAATACAAGTGCCTGGCCCAATCCTTAGAGGTTGTTAGCATTGTCTTGTGTGGAACCCGACTATCTGTAGCTTTATAAACACCATAGGTAATTATGCTGTGCTCAGGCTGGGCCACTGCGTCTGTGGGAATGGTCAGTTTCCCTTTTGTGATTTGCCTGGCTTTGGATTTGGGGTATAGGGTGAACCAGAGATTCCACACACTTAACAGAACCAGCCTAGAGAGCCTGGTCTGGCATCACCCTATGACTAGAGGAATCTCAGAACTTTTCAACTTGTACAAAACCAAATGCCCACCACAGAAAAAACTGTGACCTGAAAATTGTTTAAAACATGGACCTGTTTTTGGTTTTTTTGTGTTTCCCATGTGAATTTTCTGACCTTTAGGGCAGGAGGGAAGAAGTTGCCACTTTAAACTATACAGGCCCCTGTTATATTTATTGAGCATATCTGTAGGGAAAGTGAAGGAAAATGGTCAGGGCCCCTCAGCTGTTCAGAATCTTGCCAAGCATTTGATGTAAATATGCACGTGCGCCCAGGTGTTCCTTGGTTATTGTCTAATGTAATTGCGCATGTGCACCCAGGTGTCCTGGGTTATGGACTTAAGTATGAAGGACGAGTGGATCTGATCCCTAGGGCCCACTGCCCCCAGGATGTCTCCAGGGGAGCCAAAGGGAGGCCCTCGCTGCTACTGCTGCTGGAGGCTATTGTTGCAAGCTGTTGCTGCCAGTGCCCCCAGGATACCCCAAGAGGCCACTGCAGCTGCTGCTACTGCTGCTATAAGCTGCTACTGCTCCTGCTGCTACTGCTAAGGACTGAACTCATGTTGCCTGCCAGTGGCTCCTGGGATCTGTCCCAATTACCCAGCGTGGATCTACATGTGAAGGGTCTATGGGCATTTGAGGGGTCTGGTGGCCCAGCCTGGCATGTGAGGGGTCTGGTGACTCAGTCTGTACAATGGGTTTGAAGGATCTGAGCCCTAGCACTGACAATAAAAATGGAAACTTAGTATAACTAAAATAATGAAATGTTTTGGCTTTAGTCAAGAATTGCCTAGCCATACAATTAGCATAGCTATTGGCTCAACGGGACAACTGGCATAGTCATATAGCTTTAAAATTGGCTATGTTGGCAGGATTCCGACAATAACCCCAACCAAACAATATCCTAGTGTCTCATCCACTAGGCTGGACCCCGAGGAAGCAGAAAGAGGATCTGGCCTGGAACAGTGTGTGGCATATAAGGGCATTAATGTAACAACCATGATAATGAGAAAATGATAGTTTCTCTTGTTTTTCTACCTGATTTTGAATATTTTCATTGAACTCTGCTTTGAGGTGCAAGTAAATAATTACTGGCACTTTATTTCATGAGCTTATTGAGGAGGTGTTAAAGAGCTGTGGCCTTGTTGACTTGCACCTGGCAGGTAGTAAAAGCCATTTTTGCTTTTTAAAACTTTACACATTGCATTAGATTTGCTCCAACTACTTCACTAGGGGCTTATTTGTGTGATGGTGAAGGGAGGAGGAAATCATTTATAAATCATCTGCATGCTATAGAAAACTTTGGGGCTATTTATTTTAGCGATCACATAATAACAAAGTAGTTGTGGATGTAGAGCTTATGTGTTTAGAGCTTTCAATAAGCATTAACTTTAAATGAAACATTCTTTTGGCCTAAACATGCCAGAAAAGCTTTTATGTTCCACTTTCCTTTAACCTGTTGCTTAAAAACAAAAAAACATGTTAGAGCTGAGTTTGAGTCCATTTAATTCTTCTTCTTCAACATAGGTTGCTAGATAAGATACAGGACACTCAGTTACATTTGAATTCAGATAAACTGTTGGGAAAATAGAATAATTTAATCAGGCCCCCTCGCCTTGGGGCAGGTTGGGGGGGTGGTGCAGCACTCTTTGTGGGCAGGTTGTGTGTGGGTGGAGTTAGTGCGCCTGTGCAGTGCCACCACATTGGCTGACTACTGCCTTTGGCGTCCACTCTGCACAGCCATGCTCTCCAACCTATGGCTTCCAAGGACCTGTTTGTCAGTTACCTAGCTCATAGACCTGCGTGTTAGGGGTCTGGTGACCCAGCCTGGTGTGTGAAGGGTTTGTGACCCAGTCTGGACAATGGGCTTGAGCTCCAGACCCGGCCCTCGCTCAACAATTGGCCGAGTTGGTGCAGGATTATGGGCAGGTAAAAGAGCTCCACAATTGGCGACATTGGCAGGATTCTGACAAGAGCCCCAGCTCTACATTTGGCATAGCTGGTGCAGGATTTCAACATTAGCTGTAGCTGAACAATTGGTGTAGTTGGCAGGATTCTGACATTAGCCATAGCCGAACAATTGGCGTTGTCTGAGACAGGATTCTGAGCAGGTGCAGGAGCCGAAAGCCCTTGAAAGGAGGAAATGTGGCTACTTGTGAATATGCTCTGCCCTATGGCCACTTTCCTGTTGACTGGGATCTGGTTGCTGCACACTGTACTGCAAGGCAGCATAGACCAGGCACTACAATAAGAAACCCCTTGGGAGGGGGAGGAAATGTGGCTATCTTTGAGCGTGTGGTGCCCAGTGGCCACTTTTCTGCTGACCGGAGCCTGGCTACTGCTAACTATGCTGAAAACTGATCAAAATTTGCAGCAGAAAGCAGAGTTGCTGGAAGCACGGATAAATATCCTGGAGGATGACATTCAGTGACTGGCCACTCCTGCCTCTCACACTAGGGAAGACGACCAACCCAGTGGTGAGTTGCGGGAAACTGTGTGTCTCCAGGCACGATCTGTTGTGCACGAGAAATTGAGGCACAAGCAGCCTATGGGATTAGACAGACAACTGGTGGGCGATCCACAGGTGATCCAGTTCACTACCTATGTCCTGTATACCCTGTTTGAACTGGTTGACTTGGGGAGACAGTTCAGGCAAAAACATGGGGAGACCCTGACTGCTTGGCTGTTGTGGTTATGGGACCTAGGGGTGGATAGTGTGTGATGTGCTCTGGTGAGGTGGAGAAATTGGCCTCCGTTACCATATACCCGTCCCTGAGGCAGCAGCTGCAGAATAGCTACAGCTTTGCACAAGGGTGAGGTAATCCCTCCTTGATGGACTGGGTGAATGCAGCTGGCCAAACCATGTGGGCAAATGCTGGAGAACTGTCCGAGATTGTTAGTAAATGGCAAATGTATGCTGAGTTGGTCCAAATCATTTGGGAGCTGGGGATGCAGCAGTCCATGTTTAATGTGAACACTCATGGCCCAGATGATGAAAACTTTGCAGGCAGCATGAGAGACATAGTGCTGCAAAATGCCCCATCAATGTCCTTTGAGTCACTGATGGCCATACTGGCCCCATACATTGGTTGTCCTATACATGAGGTGACAACCACGATAGCCAGCTTGGGTGAAGTAGAGGATAGAAGACAAGCAAAGAGGTCCGGAAGGTGGCTAAGACCAAACCCCCAAGAAATACTTGGGATTTTATCCTGAAGGGACAAAGCAAGAGTAGCCATAAGTAGATGTGGCTTGACTTGCTTGCCACAGGGGTTGATAGGAAGAAAATTGACCAGCAGCCAAATGCAGTTCTGTTTGCCTTGTGGCAGCAATTATGCCCTGAACAGTGTTTTACCAAACATCAGGAAACAGGTAGCAAGGTAGACTCAGTGTTTTTAAAGGACTTTTTGGTTGTTCCCGAAGAGGTGGATGAACTGTTCCATTTCAATTAGGGAGCAGGCCAAGGTAATCGTCTTTGGGGGGCAGGCAATGACCAACGCCTCTTGTTGAATTGGCAATATATTGGTTGAGGACAAATGTGCAGCATGTTTTGGCGTTGGTGGATACAGGCACAGAATGTAGCCTGATATATGGCAATCCAGATAAGTTTCCAGGGGCCACAGTTTGTGTAGATGGCTATGGAGGACAGACTATTAAAGTCAAAGCTGTGTCACTGCCATTGGGCATAGGAAGATTACCTCCTCGTGTATATACTGTATATATATTCCCCATAGCTGAATCCATCTTGGGTATGGATGTACTTTATGGTTTGCACCTGCAAACAACAGTTGGAGAGTTTCGGCTGTGAATATGGACAGTAAAGCCTGTGTTATGAGGATATGCTAAACATGACCCGCAGGTGTTACCCAAGCCAAGACGTATAGTTAATGTAAAGCAGTAACGCCTACCAGGAGGACATGCAGAGATAAGTACCACTATATTGGAATTAGAGAAAGTTGGGATTATTCATCCTGCTCAGAGCCCATTTAATGCTCTTGTATGGCCAGTGGAAAAGCCTGATGGTACCTGGAGAATGACTGTAGATTATCAAGAACTGAACAAAGTAGTGCCTCCTTTGCATGCAGCTGTGCCTTCAGTTCACAACTTGATGGATCAGCTGATGACTCAGTTGGGGG
>NW_007728914.1:144239-154894 GCF_000696425.1 Galeopterus variegatus
GTTCACCCTCACCTGGGAAGGAAGACAGTGGACCTTTCAAGTATTGCCCCAAGGTTATCTGCATAGCCCCACCATTTATCATGGTTTGGTGGCTGGGGACCTAGCCAAGTGGACTAGGCCCAGCGTGGTTACAATGTTTCACTACACTGATGACGTGTTACTAACCTCTGATTCTCTTGCAGATTTAACTCAGGCAGTTCCGACACTGTTAAGTCATTTGGAGCAATGTGGGTGGGCTGTGAACACAGCCAAAGTGCAAGGACCTGGGCTGTCAGTCAAATTCCTGGGAGTGGTCTGGTCAGGTAAGACGAGGGTCATCCCAGAAGCTATTATACCCTCGACCCACAATGGTAGCTCAGCTGCAGACATATTTGGGACTTTTGGGGTATTGTAGAGCTTTTGTACCCCATGTGGCACAAATGGCAAGCCCACTATATGCATTGACAAAGAAAAGAGCCCCCTGGGATTGGACTGAGGAAGTAGAACAAGACCAGGCTACAAAAAGGGGAATACAGCAAGTTCAGGCTTTACAAGTGGTGAATCCCACCAAGCCTTTTGATATGATGTACATATAACCCAGGAGGGGTTAGAACGGGGTTTGTGGCAGAGATAGGACTGATTCCAAACACCTGTAGGACTCCAATCTCAGCTCTGGAAGGGCACTGAAGTGCATTATACCTTAATAGAAAAGCAGTTAGCAGCTGTATATTCTGCCTTGATAGCCACTGAAGATATCACAGGAACTGCCAAAGTCCTAGTAAGGATGACATACCCCATAGCAGGTTGGCTGCACATGTGGGCAACCAACTCTAAAACGGGTGTAGCTCAGACTCCCACTCTGTCTAAATGGAGAGCATATATAGAACAAAGGAGCAGTGTGTCAATGAGTCCTCTGTCCAAATAGTTGCAAACTGTGCTAGGCCCAGTAGAGGTTGTGGAAGAAACTTTGATACAACCGTTACCCATGGAGGTGGAGGCTACACTTTTCCATGAGGACAGAGACCTATCACAGAGCAAGCTTGGTATACAGATGGCTCTAGCATGGGACCCTCAGCATCACGGATTGCTGTTGCTGTCCAGCCCTTAACAGATACCATGTGGTATGAAAATAGCACAGGGCAAAGCAGTCAGTGGGCTGAATTGAGAGCAGTATGGATGGTGATAAAAAATGAGCCTGGGCCATTTGTACTGATAGCGGGGCTGTGTACAAAGGTTTAACCCTCTGGATTTCTACTTGGAAATATCAACAGTGGATGGTAGGCCACTGACCCCTGTGGGGACAAGCCATGTGGCAAGAGTTATGGGAATTGGGACATGAGAAAGAACTAACTCTTTTCCATGTCACAGGACACTTCCACTTAGCCAGTCCAGGAAATGATGAAGCCGATGCCTTGGCTAAGGTAAGATGGCTGGAGAGAGCCCCAGCTACTAATGTAGCCCCTTGGTTACATCAATGAATGCAGCATGCTGGCAGTAAAACCATGTGGATGGCAGCTCAAAGATGGGCCCTGCCTATAAAATGGGAAGGTGTAGTGAATGCCTGTCCTGCTTGTCTAGTGTGTGCTCAAGAGAGTCCACACCACCAGTGGGTGCCCCATACAGATAGGCAAATAACTTGAGGAAAGGTGCCCCTGACTCGACGGCAAGTGGACTTCGTTGGGCTACTGCCAAGGTCAGAGAATTTCAGATACATCCTCACAGCTGTTGATACGGCTCCTGGCCTTCTGTTTGTATGGCCTTGTAAGTCCCCAGACCAGCTAAACACTGTGAAGGCACTGAATAGCCTTATGGCTATGTGTGGTCAGCCTGTAGTCATAGAGAATGATAATGGAACCCACTTTACTGGAATGGGGTTCAGACGTAGGCCTCCCAGTTGTCCATTCAGTGGAAGTTACATGTGCCATATCATCCCCAGGTAGTGGGAACGATTAAACAGTACAATGGCCTTTTTAAAAAGGGTCTAAGGCTATGTGCCCAACCTCCATCCCTGAAGGGGTGGGCACGGCAGTTATGGCCGACAGTCAGGATTCTAAATGAGAGACCCCGCAAGGGCGGACCCTCTCCAGTGGAAGCTCTGTTGCATAGGGCCGTAGCACCTATACAGCTGCAAATCACCACTAAAGATAAGCTTTTGAAGCCAGGATAGGGCAAAAATAGAAATATTCTCTTATCAGCCCCAACCTTTTTGCAACAGGGACAGACAGTACAATGGGAATGGCCTTGGAGAATAAAAGCCCCCCCGTATACGCTGGGTTGGCTTAATAGGGCCTTGGGGAAAAGGATTTGAGGAAACCTTGCAAGTTTCACCTTGGGCGACAAGTACCTGGCCTCCTTGCGTAAAGGTAACATGGCCTGGAACAGATAAGCACTCTGTTCCAAAGGGCACGTTTGTATTATCATTATGGCCAATTATGAGTTCCCCTATACTGTTACATGTAGAACCTACACATCCAACAGTGTTAGTGGATAAAATATGGTATCATGAGCCAGGTAAGATACCTATTCCTGCAGCCATCCTTTCTCTGGATAGCAAACTGGCATGTATCTTGCCAGAGGGGCAAGAACTTCTATTGGTACCAATAACCCTTCTGTCTTTTCGCCCATAGTGTTCTGGCTGCAGGCACTGCACCAGAGTCGACTGGGTACATACATACATTTGCGTGATCATCTACTGATTATGCATTGAACTTCCCATCAGTATAACTGCAGGATTTGCATGGAGGATCACACCAGTGGTGACTACTAACTGGACATCCATGGCTAATAGTTAAAAGGAGAGAACTACAAGCCTTAAGGCATATTGAATGGACAATAGGTTATGTAAATGTAAGGGTCATTTATCCTCACTAAGGGAACATTGTGGAAGATTCTGAACACATAGATTGTACAGCAAGGGGTCCTGAAGAGGTGGATTATTGGGAAAATAGAATAATTTAATCAGGCCCCCTCACCTCAGGGCAGGTTGTGTGTGGGTGGAGTTAGTGCACCTGTGCAGTGCTGCCACATTGGCTGACTACTGCCTTGGGTGGCCGCTGGGCATGCATCCATGCTTTCCAACCTACAGCTTCCAAGGACCTGTTTGCTGGTTACCTAGCTCATAGATCTGCGCGTTAGGGGTCTGGGGACCCAGCCTGGCATGTGTGGGGTCTGGTGACCCAGCCTGGTGTATGAAGGGTTTGTGACCCAGTCTGGACAACGGGCTTGAGGGGTCTGTGAGCTACAGACCCAGCCCTAGCTTGATAATTGCCCCAGTCAGTGCAGGGTTACGGGCAGGTAAAAGAGCTCTAGATTGGCGATGTTGGCAGGATTCTGAGAAGAGCCCCAGCTCTACAATTGGCGTAGTTGGTGCAGGATTCCGACATTAGCTGTAGCCGAACATAAACAATGAATAATTTTTTCATGTAAGTATAAATATTGCATGAATTTCTAAAACAAATTTAATTGTGCATCTTGCATTACTTGCTAAATCTGGCAACCCTATGCCCAACTCCATCTTCCCCTGCCTCAAATCCTGCAAACAATCCTTGTGTGTAATCCTCCTGTTTTAAATTTTTGAAAAGACAATTCAGTTCTACTAGGATTTGATTTAAATTGTTGAGTCAGATTTTGCTTTAATCATTGTTAGAAAGGGTGTATTCTTGTATGTGATAGTCTTAGCACATACTTCTTACAAGCCATATTATCATAAAAGCTTCTCCCTCTTCAGAAAGAACACTTTAATGATGTCTTATTTGCCTGCCAGGCTCTTTATTTCATTGTTTGCATTGTTTGCATCATGTATACATGCCAATCTGATTCACAAGGAGAGAAATATAAAAATACATCTAAAAAATTGGCTACCTTTTAGAAAACATTCTCTTATTAGGGCACAATATAAATGGCTTTACTCAGGCTTGGAATCAGAGAGCTTCAGGCTGGAAAGGACCTCGAAATACTTCACCTCTGTAGGCCTCACTGTTCTCATCACTAAAGTGGTGGTGATAATAGAATCTACCTCTTAAGACCATGTGAGGATGAGATAATGCATCCAAAGTGCTTAATACTTGGCATCAAGGAAGCTTATAATAAATGGTGGCCTCTGGGAAAGAAGGTAGTAAAGTATTGTAACATGGGAACCCCAAATCTGAGAGGGCACTCGTGTCATGTTTACCTATTCTGAAGAAATCACCTGGAGGTCCGGTAGGTAAAGACCTGGGTTTATTAGACTTACAAGAGGCACGAATGGGAGCTGGTCAGTAAAAAGTCTGCCTCACCATGGAGTGCTCACAGCAGTTATGTAGTCACCAGATCAAAGTAAATCACTCAGGTGTAGTCCCTCTACCAGCTAATGTAAGTGATTTTCGCATACTTATTGTCCCGCTTCTTCCAGAATTTTGCTTATCTAAAGAGGATGCACCCCTCCTTGGGCAACCGCCTTAGCCAGGGGCAGCCACCCCAGGGAGGAGGGAGGGGAACTCTAGTATACAAAGGAGGGTGGAATAGAGCTATGTCCAGCATCTACCCTACACTCCATCCCTACATGACTATTCTACCCTCACAATCTTTGCATCACATTATCTTGCACGTGTCCCCTAGGGTGGAGCGATGAGTCAGTCACATATTGCATACAAATACAGTACACTTGCAGCCACATCCATTCAATCTAATTTGCCAATTGCATTGTCCATGGCAGGCCCGACATGGCAGATACCAGGAACTCTGAGTAGAACCAGCAGGCTAATCTGTTATGTATTCGTGCCTGGATTGCAGCCCACTGAAGATAGGTGTTCCTCATGGTCATGCTAGGGATAAGAAAGATGTTTAACAGGTACTAAAAGTGGTAGGTCATGTTTATCTGGTAACACACAAGCAATAGTTTTATCCTGAGACAATTATAGTTACACTAAGGGGAGGCTTCCCCAGCTTAGCATACCAAGCTCTATCAGGCCCAGGGCTATTTTATCTATGATGAGCGGGGTGTGTGTGTGCACAAATAGTCCCTTTATAATCTGGTCTGTGGGGTTGTGACATCTCACGGTATTTGATCATCATCTTACCACTGAGGAGTAGATCTCTAACCCCCTTTCTATTTCTTCACCCCAGGGAGACAACAGGGAGCACCAGTGTGGTTCAGGTTTAAATTTCGCCAAAGGAGTGGACTCACTCCAGTTACTTTATCTTGAGGGGCTGGCAACAAGTTATTTTCACTCTCCCACTGAAGTCTTAGGTCTCTAAAGTCTTAATTTGCAGTCTTATAGCCGCTGTCCAAGGCTGCATCAATGTGTCCGGTCGGGAGGGGCATCTGGATCTGGGCCTCTCATTTAGTGTCCGTGGGGATTCTACTAACCTCTTTGTCCACCCCTGCAGGGTGTGCTGTTCTGTCTTCAAGGCCCCCTTAAACATTCCTTTGTCAAAATCTTTAGTTGGGTCTTCCTCCAGCCATCTCACACAGGGTAGGGCGTTGGCCTTGTCATTGCCCAGACTACCCAGCAGGTTGTGCTCGACACATGGTATATAGTAACTGATTTATATTGGTTATTGGCTGATAGCATATATATCTTGCCACAGGTCCTGACCCCACAGGGGCTTATTCATGATTAACAAGTCCTGTTTTTTCCATTGGGGCAGCTACAATGGGAGACCCTTAAAAACTGCCCAACTGTTGGTACAGATGGTTACCAGGCCTTTCTCTTTAGCTATCACCATCCAAACTGCTCGCAGTACAGCTCATTGGCTATTTTGCCTGGTGTCCAGTTCTGTGGCTAGCAATGCTTGATAAATAGCATTTACTTGTTGTTTTATGAGGGTGTATCAGGCCTCCGCTCCTTTCCATGTCTGAGATCAAAACCCTATGGGGAGGTGAGGTTTCTCCTGTTGTTGCCATATCCCTCAACCATAGCCCTCCTGGGAAATATTTGTGTCCAATTCACAGGGTAGTACTGGATTTAGAACACCCAATGTTTGCACACTCCCTCACTGCTGCTTTTGCAGAACCAAAAGTGGCTTGGCATTCAGAAGTCCAATCCCTTTTTTACTAGCTTATGTAGGGGCCTCACTATTTGAGCTAGATGGGGAATTAACACCCTTCAGTATCCTGACAATCTTAGAAATTTCTGTAATTGTTTAACATTAGTCGGCCTAGGGTATACCTCAATCTTATCTGTTACCATGGAGGACATTACTTTTGTCTTACCTGACCAGATAACACCCGAGAATGTGACAGATAACCCAGGTCCTAGGGCCTCATTTTGATTTATAGCCCATCCTCTTTTGTAGGTGAGTGTAAGAGACAGCGTGGCCTCTTCCAAATCTGTGAGAGAATCCGAGGGTAACAAAATGTCATCAATATGATGGAATAGTCTCACAATGGGGGGTGCCGTCCATTTTTCCAAGCCTTTGGCAACCATTCCATGACAGATGGTAGGGCTATGCAGGTAACCCATCAGCGAAACCATGAATGTCCAGTGGCATCCTTCCCATGTGAAGGCAAATTGGTCTTGACTATCTGGATGGATATCAATACTAAAGAAAGCATTAGCCAAATCTAATACAGCATAATATGTCCCCAATTGAGTCCCTAATTTAACCATAATATCAGTAATATTAGGTGCAGTTGCGTGTGAAGCAGGATTACTTTTAGTTCCCTGTAGTCCATAATCATCCTCCAGGTGCTGTCTGATTTCCAGATCGGCCACACTGGGGAGTTATATAGACTATGGGCTGGGCGTATTATTTTCACCTGGGCTAATTCCAGTATAATTTCCTTGTGACCCCCTGGCAACCGATATTTGCTTAGTTGCCACTACTCACCAGGGTGGTGGCAGTTGCACTGGTGGATGTTATACTTTATTACCTCTTTGTACCTCTTTCACAACCCTACTTCATAAGCAAGACTACTCCATGCTAGTATGCAAACACAAACCTTATATCAATCCCAAGTATATTTTCCCAGATCAGGGGGATACACACAGTATGTTTCCTAAGGGGGAGCCGACTGATCCTTAATGTTAACTTTACATTTCTTACTTTAATGGATTGAGCACCATACTCATCTATAACAGTAATTGTTCCCTT
Source organism: Galeopterus variegatus (assembly GCF_000696425.1). NCBI lineage: Eukaryota > Metazoa > Chordata > Mammalia > Dermoptera > Cynocephalidae > Galeopterus > Galeopterus variegatus. Next base: position 151,293 of record NW_007728914.1, read on the forward strand.
GAATTTTGATGGATTCCCATATATCAGTGTGCACTCAGATCCTGTATCTACCAAGGCAATCACCCTTTGTATATCCCATGAAGACTGGTATATAGTAAGCTCAACATGGGGTCTCTGGTAGACAGAGACAGCCTGCATTAACTCCGTCCCTTGGCACCACCCCTAGGCTTGGGACCAAGAGAACCCAAAATCTGTCTTGTCTCCCTCTGGAGGAGCAATTGGCTCCACTTGGGGTAAACTGAAGAGGTCTCCCATAGAGGGCGGCTTTGTGAAGTCTTTCAGCTGTGGCTCTGCCTGCTCTTCCTCCCAAAGAGTTCATTCCCTTCTCAGCTGAGCCTCCAGCCATTTCTCTGGCAGGGGATGTGTATGGTTATGGCAATAGGACAATTGTATGGTTGGGGCTGTTGTCAGAATCCTGCTGATGTAGCCAATTGTATTGTTAGGGTTAGGGCCCACAGACCCTTCAAACCCATTGTACAGACTGGTTGTAGGCAAAGTGAAGGAAAATAGTCAGGACCCCTCAGATGTTCACAATCTTGCTGAGCATTTGGTGTAAATATGCACATACACCAGGTGTTATATGCACATACACCTTGGTTATTGTCTAATATAATTGCACATGTGCACCCAAGTGTCCTGGGTTATAGACAAGTATAAAGGATGAGTGGCTCTGATGCACAGGGGCCCTGCCCCTGAGATGCCCCAGGGGGGCCTCAGGGAGGCCAGTACCAGCTGCAAGTTGTTGCTGCCAGTGTCCCCGGGATGCCCCAAGAGGCCACCGCCACTGCTGCTGCTACTGCTGAGGACTGAGCTCGTGTCATCTGCCAACAGCTCCGGGGATCTTTCCCAATTATGTAGCATGGACCTGCATGTGAGGGGTCTAGTGATCCAGTCTGTACAATGGGTTTGAAGGGTCTGTGGGCCCTAACCCCTAGCCCAGACAATACAAATGGAAAACTTAGTGTAATCAAAATAATGAAACATTTTGGCTTTAGTTATGAATTGCTTTAGCAATGTGCTGGGTCACCAGACCTCTTATATACAGGCTGAGTCACCAGACCCCTCACACGCAGGTCGTGAGCTAGGTAATTGGGAAAGATCGCGGGAGCCGTTGGCAGATGACAGGAACTCAGTCCTCCGCGTCCTCCGCTTCCTCAGCAGCAGCTTACAGCAGTAGTCTCCAGCAGCGGCGGTGACCTCCAGGAACATCCCGAGGGCTTTGGCAGTGGCAGCAACAGCCTCCAGCAGCAGTAACGGCCTCCCTGTGCCCCCCCCCTGCCGGGGGGAAGCAGGCCTTGTGGAATAGAGCCATTAGTTCTTTACACTCAAGTCTGATAACCCACGACACCTGGGTGCACATGTGCAATTGCATTAGACAATAACCAAGGAACACCTGGGTGCATGCGCATATTTACATCAGATGCTCAGTAAGACTCTGAACCCTTGAGGGACTCTGACCATTTATCTTCACTTTCCCTACAAGCTGGAATCACTTTTCCTTGGGCAGCTGTTGCCACAGTTTGAGAAATGTCACATTTGGCTGCTTATCTGTTTTTTTGTGGATCAATCTATGCCTTGGTTAGGTCCACCCACAGCTGTTTTCTAGTAACCTGTTCTGGCTCTTTCTGACTCCCCTTTTCTCTAATGACTTTCATCAGTTTAGTCCTTAGGGCTTATCTGTAGCACGAACAGACCATTCAGAGTCTTGTCTATTCTGCAAATTTTCTATTTTGTGCTGAAAGTCTAGTCTCATTTTCCATATTTGCGTTTTTAACTCAGCAAATTCCACAGTGGCTCACTCCAGTTGACATGCTATCATATCCTTGCTGTCAGCCTAAGTCAAATGAGTCTCTCTTTCTAGCCTTAACTCTTCCTTCAGCCCTTGTCCTTGGCTCCACGACTCAGTTTCCTTCTCAGTTGCTAACCTCAACCCACAGAGGAGCAGCAATGCCACCATGGCAGCCACAGCCTTGTATTCCTTTTTTCCTTCAATACCACCTCTTTCCTTGACTGCCTCCAATACCTCCAGTAGTCCTGCCAGCATTTTCAGGGTGCTGACATTGCTCGGCAGCAGTCCGCATTTGTTTACCAGGCTGGCAATGTTGGACCACATTGAACCAGTGGCCCACCCAGGTATTTCCCCCTGCCACATTTTCTCATCCCCTTCATCTCTCCCGTGGCTGCTTCAACAGAGGTTTTCTCCAGAATATCCTGCCAACTATACCAATTGTAACATAGGAGCCCCAAATCAGAGAGGGCATTCATGTAGCATTCACCTATTTTGAAGAAATTATCTGGAGGTCTAAGCAGGTAGATGCATGGGTTTATTAGGCTTACAAGAGACACCGATGATGACTAGTCAATAAGAAGTCCACCCTACCATGGAACACACACAGCAGTTATATAGTCAGCAGATCAAAGTAAATCACTTTCATTTGCAGGCCCTCAACCAGCTCACTTTCACGTGCAGGCCCTCAAGCAGCTAATGTAGATCATTTTCATGTAGTTAGTGTCCTTCTTCTTCTAGCATTCTATTTACCTAAAGAGGATGCACCCCTCCCTTAGACAACCACCTTGGCCAGGGGCAGCCCCCTCATGTAGGAGGGAGGGGAACTCTGGTATGCAAGGGAGGGGGGAATAGGGCTATGTCCAACATCTACCCTACATGTTTGTATAACATTAGGTACCTTCTGGATCTTACGGATCTCATTTAGAAAGGCTTTATAAAGAAGTCTTTGTGAATTTGGGATATACATATGAGGGTAGTTCAAAAAGATCATGGAAAAATAGTTAAAAGATATGAATCTTTCCATGAATTTTTGAAGTACCTGCATATATACGGTATATACACACATATATACACACGTATATATATATATACACATATAGTTAAGTTGATTTTATTGTAAATAAATGTGGGGTTGTGTATTGCTACGGCAATTGTCAGAATCCTGCTGATGTAGCCAAATGTATTGCTAGGTTAGGGCTCACAGACCCTTCAAACCCATTGTACAGACTGGGTCACAGACCTCTCATATGCCTGGCTGGGTCACCAGATCCGTCACACACAGGTCCACGAACTAGGTAATTGGGAAAGATCCCAGGAGCCATTGGTAGATGACAGGAGGTCAGTCCTCAGCAGCAGCTGTAGCCTCCCAGAGGGTCCTGAGAGTCCTGGCAGCAATAGCTTGCAGCAACAGTTCCAGCAGCCATAGCAGCCTCCCCATGCCCCACCCTGGGGGTGTCCTGGCGGTGGGGGGGCATGGAGTAGAGCTGTTCATCCTTTATACATAAGTCAGATAACCCAGGACACCTGGGTGCGAATTGGACAACGCAAGAACACCTAAGGTGCCCACGTGCATTTACATCAGACAATAGCCATGGAACACCTGGGTGCACGTGCATATTTACATCAAATGCTTGGCAAGATTGTGAACATCTGAGGGGCCCTGACCATTTTCCTGTATTTTCCCTACAGGTTGTTAAGTTTATTCTGAATAGAGAAAAGAAACAGAGTTATCAAATGGCAGCCTCTGCTGTGAAATTTATTTTTTATTTATTTATTTATTTATTTTTCCTTTTTGTCTTTTTTCATGACCGGT
>NW_007728914.1:154985-158863 GCF_000696425.1 Galeopterus variegatus
CGCTTGTGAACATCTGAGGGGCCCTGACCATTTTCCTGTATTTTCCCTACAGGTTGTTAAGTTTATTCTGAATAGAGAAAAGAAACAGAGTTATCAAATGGCAGCCTCTGCTGTGAAATTTATTTTTTATTTATTTATTTATTTATTTTTCCTTTTTGTCTTTTTTCATGACCGGTAACAGATCGCAACCCTCAGTGTCCCGCCCGTACCGGACCGGGACCGGCAACGGGATCGCAACCCTCGGTGTTGCGCCTGCACCTCGCTCAGCCAGTGAGCGGCCGGACTGTATGTGGGATCCGAACCCTCGGCGGGAGCGCTGCCACACTCCCAAGCGGCGCACTGTAGCAGTGCGCCACCAGGCCGGCCCACTGCTGTGAAATTTAAAGTTGTAACTGTGCCAGGGGAGGATGTCCTCCAACAAGCTAGAGAATTCCACCAGTAGCAGCAGCAGCAGCAGCAGCAGTAGTAGTAATAACAGTGAGGCCTAGTAAGAAGAGGGGAGAAGATCTCCACTGAAAGTCTTAATTTTTTAATATTATAAAAAGTTGCACTTTCATATTTCTATATCTTGTGGATGTTAGGTAAATACCTATTAGCCTTTTGAAAGAAAGGTCAGTGGGACTCCTAAGAGGTTTCATCTTGGTTTGGGTTTGCTATGAGATATACATGTGTAGGGAAAATGAAAGATAAATGGTCAGGGTCCCTTGGGGGTTCGGAATCTTGCCGAGCATTTGATGTAAGTATGCATGTGTGCCCAGGTGTTCCTTGGTTGTCTAATGTAATTGCATATATGCACCCAGGTGTCCTGGGTTATTGGACTTAAGTATAAAGGTTGAATTGCTGTGATCCAGTGTCCCCTCGCCCCCGGGATGTCCCTGAGGAGGCCATGGGGAGGCCACCACCGCTGCCACTGCCACTGCTGCTGGATCTGTAAGCCGCCACCACTGCCGAGGAAGCTGAGGACTGAGCTCTTGTTGTCTGCCAATGGATCCCAGGACCTTTCTCAGTTACCTAGCGTGGGCCTGCATGTGCGGGGTCTGGTGACCCAGCCTGGCATGTGAGGGGTCTGTGACCCAGTCTGTACAATGGGTTTGAAGGGTCTGTGAGCCCTAGCCCTAGCAATGCAGTTGGAAAACTTAGTGTAACTAAAATAATGAAACATTTTGGCTTTAGTTATGAATTGCCTAGCCCTACAACTGGCATGGTTGGCAGGATTCCGACAATAACCCCAACCAGACAATTAGTGTAGGTGTTGCTGTAACCCAACAACTGGTGTAGTCATAGCAGGATTAGGCAGGTAAAAGAGCCTGGCAATTGGCATCTTGGGTAGGATGCCAAGCAGGTAAAGAAGCAGAAAGGTGCTTGGGAGGGGGAGGACATGTGGCTACCCTTGAGTATGTGGTGCTCTGTGGCCGCTTTCCTGTTTGATGGGGTTGGGCTGTTGCTCACTGTCCTGTGAGATAACATGGACCAGAAACCCCATGAAGCAGCGTGGCTTTGAGATTTGCAGCAGCAAGCAAACAGGTTGGAAATGCAAGTACATGCCCTGGAGGCTGAAGTACAGCAACAGGTCACTCCTGCTTCTGACACTGGGGACAGTGATGAACCCAATGAGTGGGGGAGACTGCATCTCCTGGAATGACCTGTTGCTCATCAGAAAGTGAAGCATGAGCAGCCTATGGGACTGGGCAATCCACAGGTGACCCAATTCACTACCTATGTCCAATATATCCAGGTCGAATTGGTTGACTTGGAGAAACAGTAAAGTGGCAGAAACAGGGAGAGCTCCTGGCTGCTGCAGTTATGTGACCTAGGGGTGGATGGTGTAACGTGCTCTGGAGACAAAGTAGTAAACACAAGTCGTGTTTGTCCAAAGGCAAATGGCTCACCAGGTGCCACTTAAACCTAAGAAGGCTTGGAGGGTGCTGCATAAACCCAATGGCTCACTGGGTACCGTATAAATCCAAGAAAAGAGTGCCACATGCAGTTGGGCAGATGACCCGAGGATGGGTGCCTCTGCAGAATTTCAAGTATGTTTTCAACTGGGGAAAAGGTGGAAAACAGCCTCCATTACTATGCACCTGTCTCTGTGGCAGTGGTTATAGGATAGCTGCAGATATGCATAAGGGCAGGACAACCATTCCTTAATGGGGTGGGTGAATGTAGCTGTTGGAACCGTGTGGGTGAGCCCTGCAGAGCTGGCTGAGACTGTGAGTGAATAGCGGGCATATACCAAGCTGATTCAAGAGCCAGGATGGGGCAGCTAGATGTTAGTACTCAAGACAATGGGGGAAAGGCCCTGAGGGTGTTTCAGAAGTTTGGAGGAGCCCATCTCCCATCATAGGCCTGGAGGCCTAGGAGAACTGGGTTTTTCATTAGGGCAGACCTGGGGCATTGCTGCCCTCAGGAGACTGCTCCCAGCATTTCAGCTGCTCAATCTGGAGCCGCCCTGCCTCAGGCAGCCCCAGGTGTGGTTTGTGCAGCAGCTCCGGACAGCACAAGCCAGAAACCTTGGTGGCATTCACGTTGTGTTAAGTTTGCAGGCCGGTAGAACATGAAAGCAGTGGAGGCATGGCAGCCTCCACCCAAATTTCAGAAGATGTATGAAAAAGCCAGGGAACTCAGGCAGAGATCTGCTGCAGGGGTGGAGCTGCTGTGGAGGTCCTCTATGGAGCAATGTGAAGCAGAAAAGTGGGGTTGGAGCCCCCACAGAGAGCCCCTACTGGGGAAATGTCTAGTGGAGCCAGGATGGTGGGACTGCCACCAGGAGCCCAGAACTGTGGGGCCTCTGGCAACATGCACCACTGGCCTGGAAAAGCCACAGTGCCCAGGGCAGCCCAATGGGCTGCACCTGGTGGAGCTGTAGGAGTGAGGCTGTCCAATGCTTTGGGGGTCCAGATGCCCCAGTGTGCTTAATGATTGCCCTGTTTGGGTTTTGGATTTGTTTGGGGCCAGTTTCTCCTCTTTCCTTGTCTATTCTTCCCTTCTGGAATGGGAATGTGTACCCCATGTCTGTCCCACTGTATCTCAGAAGTAGATAAACTTGTTTTTGATTTTTTACAGGTACACAGCTGAAAGGACTTTTGTCTTTAGTCTCAGATGAGACTTTGGACTTTTGAGTTGGTGTTGCAACAAGCTAAAGATTTTGGGGGCTGTTGGGATGGAATGTGTTATAGATGCAAGTGTCAATTATCCTCACTAAGGGAACACTGTGGAAGATTCCGAATGTGTAGATTGTACAGTGAAGGGCCCTGAAGGGATGGATTGTAGGGAAAATGAAAGATAAATGGTCCAGGTCCCTCAGGGGGTTTGGAATCTTGCTGAGCATTTGATGTAAATATGTCCGCATGCCCAGGTGTTGCTTGGTTGTCTAATGTAATTGCATATGTGCGCCCAGGTGTCCTGGGTTATCAGACATTATAAAGGACAAATGGCTCCCATCCAGGGTTCCCCGCCAGTGGGAGGGGAGGGGGGCGGGCACGGGGAGGCCACTGCCGCCGCTGCTGGATCTGCTGTAAGCCTCTGCTGCTGCCAAGGCAGCTGAGGACTGAGCTCGTGTCATCTGCCAATGGCTACCAGGACCTTTCCCAATTACTTAGCGTGGACCTGCATGTGAGGGGTCTGGTGACCCAGCCTGGCATGTGATGGGTCTGTGACCCCATTTGTATAACAGGTTTGAAGGGTCTGTGAGCCCTAGCCCTAGCAGTACAATTGGAGAACTTAGTGTAACTAAAATGGAGAAACATTTTGGCTTTCGTTATGAATTGCTTACCCATACAACATGTTTTAAAATAAACACAATTGCTGCAGCCTTTCTTTCTTTAAAATTTTGAAATTTCTTTTTAAATTTTTTTTTTTTTTTTTTTTTTTTTTTTTTC
>NW_007728914.1:159597-161989 GCF_000696425.1 Galeopterus variegatus
CATTCGCTCCACCTTCCCACCCATTCCCTTTCCTTTTATTTATTTATATTTTTGTCTTTTTCCGTGTCCGGCAACGGGATCGCAACCCTCGGTGCTGCTCCCGCGCCTCGCTCAGCCAGTGAGCGGGAACCGGTCTGTATGTGGGATCCGAACCCTCGGGCGGGAGCGCCGCCGCGCCTCCCAAGCGGCGCACTATCCAGTGCGCCACCGGGCCGGCCCTCTTTTTAAATTTTAAAGTGCTTCATCAACAGTAGGGGAGAGTTAGATTTACCAAGTCCACATTAAAATGAGGATTTGGCATCCAGTAGGAATCTCATTCTTTCGTTTCACTAAGATCATTTTTTTAATGCTAATTTATTTATTTTATTTGTTTTTTTAACATTTGTAGAGAAATTCATGTTTCAAGAAAACATAGGACACACAGTATCTTACTGATGCAATAAACAGGAAAAAGCACAAGGTTGTGGGTATGATAAATTTCCCAAAAGGTGAAAATCTGATTTTCTGGTTCATAACACTTTTTTTTTTCATTCTATCAGTGTACAGCGAAGTTGCTTTTCGAGTCCTATTACCAATTCCTCTTTCTACGCTCCCTCTGCCCCCTCCTCCAACATCAACATAATATCTGTTCACTTGTCTTAACAAGTTCAAGGAATTATTGTGATTGTTGTGCCTTCTTCCCTACGCAGCCCCTGCCCACCGTTTGTATATTTACCTATTTATTTTTAGCTCCCACAAATAAGTGAGAACATGTGGTATTTCTCTTTCTGTGCCTGACTGACTTCACTTAATATAATTTTTTCTAAGTCCATCCATGTTGCTGTGAATGGTAGTATTTCATCCTTTTTTATAGCAGAGTAACATTCCATTGTGTAGATATACCACATTTTCCATATCCACTCATCTGATGATGGACATTGGGGCTGGTTCCAACTCTTGGCTATTGTAAATAGTGCTGCAGTAAACATGGGAGTACAGGTATCTCTTTGACATGATGATTTCCATTCCTCTGTCTATATTCCTAGCAGTGGAATAGCTGGGTCACATGGTAGATCTATCTGTAATTGTTTGAGGAACCTCCATACCATATTATATAAAGGCTGCACCATTTTGCTGTCACCAACAGCGTATGAGGGTTCCTTTTTCTCTGAAACCTATCATTCTCAGTGTTTTGAATATTAGCCACCTTAACTGGAGTGAGATGATATCTCTGTGGTTTTGATTTGTATTTCCCGAATGCTGAGTGATGTTGAGCAGTTTTTCATATGTCTGTTGGCCATTTGTATATCTTCCTTTGAGAAATGCCTATTCAGCTCCTTTGCCCATTTTTAAATTGTATTACTTGGTTTTGTTGCTGTAAAGTTGTTTGAGTTCCTTGTATATTCTGGATATTAATCCTTTTTCAGATGTATATTTTGCAAATATTTTGTCCCACTCTGTTGGTTGTCTTTTCACTCTGTTCATTGTTTCTTTTGCTGTACAGAACCTTTTTAGTTTGATATAATCCCATTTGTTTATTTTTCCTTTGGTTGCCTGTGCTTTTGGGGTTGTATTCCTGAAGTCTGTACCCAATCCTACTTCCTGGAATGTTTCCCTATTTTCTTTCGGGAGTTTTATTGTTTCAGGGTGTATATTTAACTCTTTAATCCATTTTGAGTTGATTTTGGTATGTGGTGAGAAGTACAGGTCTAGTTTCATTCTCCTGCCTATGAATATCCAGTTTTCCCAGCACCATTTGCTGAAGAGGCAGTCTCTTCCCTAGTGTGTAGACTTGGTGCCTTTGACAAAGATCAGGTGGCCGTTGGCATATGGGTTGATTTCTAGATTCTCTATTCTATTCCATTGATCCGTGTGTCTGTTGTTATGGCAGCACCATGCTGTTTTGTTTATTATAGCTTTGTAGTATAGTTTAAAGTCAGGTAGTGTTATGCCTCCAGCTTTATTTTTTTCCCCTCAGAATTGCTTTGGCTATTCGTGGTCTTTTGTTATTCCATATAAATGTTAGGAAAGTTTTTTTCCACTGCAGAGAAAAAATGTCATTGGAATTTTGATGGGGATTGCATTGAATCTGTAGACCACTCTGGATAGTACAGACATTTTCACAATGTTAATTTTTCCAATCCAAGAGCAAGGGATATCTTTCCATCTTCTTGTGTCCTCTTCATTTTCTCATAACAGTGGTTTGTAGTTCTCGTTGAATCTTCGAGATTTTTTACATCCTTGGTTAACTCAATTCCTAAGTATTTTATTTTTTTGGTGGCTATTGTACAGGGGCTAGCTTTCTTGATTTCCCTTTCTGCATTTTCACTATTGGAGAATAGAAATGCTACTTATTTTTGTGTGTTGATTTTGTATCCTGCAACTTTGCTGAAATCATTTATCAACTCCAAGA
>NW_007728914.1:161999-164252 GCF_000696425.1 Galeopterus variegatus
TTTTCTGTAGAGTCTTTAGGCTGTTCGATATATAGGATCATGTCATCTGCAAACAGGGACAGTTTGACTTCATCTTTTCCAATTTGTATGCGCTTTATTGTCTTCTCTTCCCTAATTGCTCTGGCTACTACTTCCAACACTATGTTGAATAGGAGTGGTGAGAGTGGATATCCTTGTCTAGTTTCCGTTCTTAAAGGAAAAGCTTTCAGCCTTTCCCCATTCAGGATGATATTGGCAGTGGGGTTATCATATATGGCTTTAATTATGTTGAGATACTTTCCATCTATACCTAACTTATAGAGGGTCTTTGTCATGAATGAATGTTGAATTTTATCAAATGCTTTTTCAGCATCTATAGAGATGATCATATGGTCCTTGTGTTTGATTTTATTAATATGGTGTATCACATTTATTGATTTGCCTATGTTGAACCAACCGTGCATCCCTGGGATGAATCCCACTTGATCACGGTGAATAATTTTACGTATGTGTTCTTGTATTCTGTTTGCTAGTATTTTGTTGAGGATTTTTGCATCTATATTCATCAAGAATATTGGCCTGTAGTTTTCTTTTTTGGTTGTATCTTTACCTGGTTTTGGTATCAGGATGATGTTTGCTTCATAGAATGAGTTTGAGAGATTTGCGTCTGTTTCAATCTTTTGGAATAGTTTGTAGAGAATTGGTGTCAATTCCTCCTAATTTCCATGTGTTTGTGTAGTTTCCAGAGTTTCGTTTGTTATTGATTTCTAGTTTTAATACATTGTGGTCTGAGGAAATACATGGGATAATTCCAATTTTTTTGAATTTGTGGAAACTTGATTTGTGACCTAATATGTGATCTATCCTGGAGAATGATCCATGTGCTGATGAGAAGAATGAATATTCTGAGGTTGTTGGATGGAATGTTCTGTAGATATCTGCCAAGTCCAATTGGTCTAGAGTATTGTTTAGATCTTATGTTTCTCTGCTGATTCTTTCCCTAGATGATCTGTCCAATATTGACAGTGAGGTGTTCAGGTCCCCTGCTATTATGGTATTAGTATCTGTTTCCTTCATTAGGTCTAATAGAGTTTGTTTTATAAATCTGGCTGCTCCAACATTGGGTGTGTATATATTTATGATTGTTATGTCTTCTTGATGGATGGATCCTTTTATCATTATGTAGTGTCTCTCATTGTCTCTTTTTATGGTTTTTAATTTAAAGTCTATTTTATCAGATATAAGAATAGCTACTCCAGCTCGTTTTTCTTTTCTGTTTGCATGGTAAATCTTTTTCCATCCTTTCACTCTTAGTCTATGTGAGTCTTTATCGGTGAGGTGGGTCTCTTGAAGGCAGCATGTAGTTGGGTCCTCCTTTTTAATCCAGTCAGCCAGTCTGTGTCTTTTGATTGGGGAATTTAAGCCTTTTACATTAAGAGTTGTTATTGAAAAGTGTTGATTTATTCCTAGCATTTTATTGATTATTGTTTGGTTGTCTTAGGTGTCTTTTGTTCCTTGCTTTCTGATTTCCTTTTTGTTTTCTGTATTTGTTGGTTCCTTGTGTTGTAAATAGCCTTTTTGTTTGTTTATTTTCTCTTCATGAATGCCATTTTTATTGTACTAGTGGGTTTTGATTTTTCTTTGGTTTTTATGGCAGTGGTAGTTATTTTTCAGGAACCAAATCCAGTACTCCCTTGAGAATTTCTTGTAAAGATGGTCATGTGGTGGTGAACTCCCACAGTTTTTTTTTGTCTGAGAAATATACTATTTGCCCTTCATTTCAGAAGGATAGCCTTGCAGGGTAGAGTATTCTTGGCTGGCAATCTCTAGCTTTTAGTATTTTGAATATATCATCGCATTCCTTTCTGACTTTTAGGGTTTGTGATGACAAGTCTGATGTTAGTCTGATTGGGGCTCCCTTATAGGTGATTTGATGCTTCTCTCTTGCAGCTTTTAAGATTCTCTCTTTGTCTTTGAATTTTGTGAATTTGACTAAAACTTGTCTTGGAGAAGACCTTTCTGGGTTGAATACGTTTGGGGAATTTTGAGCCTCCTGAATCTGAAAATCTGTGACTTTTCCTACACCCGGGAAGTTTTCTGCCACTATTTTGTTGAATATGTTTTCAGTGCAATCTCTTTTTTCCTCCCCTTCTGGAATACCCATGACTCAGATATTTGAGTGCCTAAGGTTGTCTGATATCTCTCTCAGATTTTCTTCAATGCCTTTGATTCTTTGTTCTTTTCTTTTTGTTTGCCTGTGTTATTTCAAACAGC
>NW_007728914.1:164262-174675 GCF_000696425.1 Galeopterus variegatus
GTTTTTAGTTTAAAGTCTATTTTATCAGATATGAGAATAGCTACTCCAGCTTGTTTTTCATTTCTTGGAGAAGACCTTTTGGGTTTGAATACATTTGGGGATCTTTGAGCTTCCTGGATCTGAAGATCTGTGATTTTTCCTATGCCTGGGAAGTTTTCTGCCACTATTTTGTTGAATATGTTTTCAATGCAATCTCTTTTTTCCTCCCCTTCTGGAATACCCATGACTCAGATATTTGAGTGCTTAAGGTTGTCTGATATCTCTCTCAGATTTTCTTCAATGCCTTTGATTCTTTTTTCTTTTTTTTTTGTTTGCCTGTGTTATTTCAAAAAGCCCATCTTCAAGTTCAGAGGATCTCTCTTCCACTTCCGCAAGCCTGTTGGTTAAACTCTCCGTTGTGTTTTTTATTTTGCTGAATAAATTCTTCAGTTCAGCTAGTTCTGCTACATTTTTTTTCAGGGCATTGATTTCCTTGTACTTTTCTTCTTTCAGGTTCTGTATACTTTTCCTCATTTCATCATGATGTCTAGCTGAGTTTTCATGTATCTCATTCAGTTTCCTTAGAATTATCACTCGAAATTCTTTGTCAGTTATTTGAAGGGATTCTTGTTCTATAGGATCTAGAGCTTGAGAGTTATTACCCTTTGGTGGCGTACTTTCTTGATTTTTTGTATTTCTGGTATCCTTTCTTTGATGTTTATTCATTGTGGCAGGGCGTTTCACAGTCCACAGGTTTGACAGTATTGTCTGACTAAGATGTTGCTGGGGTTGCAAATTTGGTATGGCTATCTCAGTGACTGCTCAGTTGGCCACTAGTGCCTTGCGTGTGTGGTTGCCTCGGGTCTTGGGTATCTCCGGGGAGCCACGTCTCTGGTCGGCTTGGACTTGGCCGGGCTGCTGGGTCACGGAGTGATACTGCAGGGTGTGTGGTCTCTGCTGAGCTTCCACCTCCTGGATGTCTCTGTGTTCTGCATGCACTGGGCTGGGCTGCTGGGATGCGCAGAGGCACCGCAGAGCGTATGGTCTCTGCAGAGCTTCGCCTTCCCCTGCTGGATATCTCCCTGCTCCATGCACACTGGGCTGGGCTTGGGATAGAGCCAGCTGGCAGTGGTGAAGCCTACCTGCTGCTGGATCATGTGGCAGTGGCCCCCCCACAGGGTGTGTGGTCTTTACAGAGCTTCTGCCTCCCCTGCTGGACATCTCTCTGCTCCGTATGCACTGGGTCAGGCTGCTGGATCAGGCACGGTGGCGGTGTGGTCTCTGCAGAGCTTCTGCCTCCTCCGGTGGACGTATCTCCACTCTGCATGCACTGGGCCAGGCTGCTGGATTGCATGACAGCAGTGTCGTCCCCGTGGAGTTCCTGCTTCCCCTGCCAGACGTTACCCTGCTCCCTGTGCACTAGGCCGGGCTGGGAATGGAGCCGGGTGCCTGCGGTGAAGCCTATCTGCTGGATCACACAGTGGCGGCCCCATAGGGTGTGTGGTTTCTGCGGAGCCTCTGCCTCCACTGCCAGACATCTCCCTACTCTGTGCACAATGGGCCGGGCTGGGAATGGAGCCGGGGAGCAACAGTGAAGCCTATCAGCTGGATTGTGAGACGGCAGCCCCGCAGGGCATGTGGTCCCCACGGAGCTTCTGCTTCCTCTGCTGGACGTCTCCCCATTCCGTATGCACTTGATGTTATGTTTTTATAGTTGTAAATCGGTTGATTTGTGGGAGAGAGTGACGCTAGGGACCGTCTGTTCTGCCATCTTGACCAGAAGTGTCTGTCAGGTGTAATCTCTTGTCCTTTGTAGTCATAACCTATTGCTTGTAGCTATGCTCTGAACAACTAACTGCAACATGTAATCCTGGATTGGATCCTTGAACTTGGCACTTGGATGTTCAACAGCAATTCTTTCCTTCTCCCAGCACCTTTCTGCTGCCTCCCCTGGTCGCATCTGGGTTCTTGCGGAGCTAAAGATCTCGCCTAGATTCCTTCTGTATGTGATTTTCATTCAAACACAAAGCTTCTAGTTTTTGAGGCTGGGAAGTCCAACGTCCATTTGGTGGTGGCAACAGTGACTCAGGGGCCTCACAAGTTTATGAGGCTGTGAAGCCCAAAGTCCAACTGGTGGTGGTGACAGCAACCCAGGGGTCTCAAATTGCAAGATGGTGGAAGCAGAGAGCAAAACAGTAACTAGTTTCTGAGGCTGGGAAGTCTAAAGTCCAGGGAACTCATCTGGTCAAGGCTTCCTTGGTAGTGGCTTCATTGACACAGGGTATCACACTGCCAGCCGGTGGTGGACGGACAGCACAGGAGGGCGGGCAGTGCTCCAGCGGGGCAGCGATGGGCAGGAAGGGAGTGGTGGAGGGCGACAGCTTCTTTGCCTCTGCGCCCCAGCCGGGACGGTGGGCACACTCGCCGCCCAGAGCTCGGGTGCCGGCGCCCACCTTTCTTCAATTTTTTAAATTCCTTTTTCTTTTTTGTTGTCTGCCTGTGTCATTTCAAACAGCCTATCTTCAAGGACAGAAATTCTCTCTTCTGCTTGTTCTACCCTGCTGGTTAAACTCTCTGTTGTGTTTTTTATTTCATTGAATTAATTTTTCAGCTCTGCAAGCTCTGCTACATTCTTTTCAGGGCATTGATTTCTTTCAGGTCCTGTATACTTTTTCTCATTTAATTGTGTTGTCTAACTGAGTTTTCTTGTATCTCATTTAGTTTCCTTAGAATTGTTGCTTGAAATTCCTTGTCACTCATTTCAAGGACTTCCTGTTCTATAGGACCTAGAGCTTGAGAGTTACTGTTTTCCATTGGTGGTGTTGTACTTTCTTGATTTTTCATATTTCTGGTATGTTTCCTTTGGTGTTTAGTCACTGTGGAATGGGATTTCATGATCCACTCATTTGACCCTTGTGTCTGGCTACCATCCTGCAGGGACTGCCAATTTGGCGTGGCTGCGTTGGGGCCTGTGGGCTGGCAGCTTGGGCCTCTTGGGGCAGCGTGGACTCGACTGGGCTGGCAGTCTTGTGGTGGCACCTGTCTGTTGTGGTGCTGGGGGCTTCGGACCCTATGGGCCTGGTATCTCTGGGGCCTCTTTGGGAGGTATGGTCTGGCCTGGGCTGGAAGTCCTGCAGAGTGGTGCCTGCCTATTCCAGCATGGGTCAAGATCATTTTTTAAAATGGCTCCCTTTGGGTTTCATCTTGTTGCTACAGGTATGTGGCACATTTGTACATCTGTGCATAGGGGGATTATGTTAGGAAAGTGTGTTCTCAGATATTGTTAGGTCTGCATTGTTAAGCCTATTTGGGGTTTGTACAACTTAAGAGACGGTCAGCTTACCATTAATTGGATTTCCATGCTTTGGACTAGGAGTGCCTGGATATCACTGTTTCCATATTTGACATTTGATTATTTAAATTTATTTTAGAATATTCTAGGGATGTTTGTCTGTTTGTTTTTTGCTTTGTAATAATTTTGCATTAGGTTTTATTTGGGACCATTATCGGGTAGAAGAAGATTAATGTCTTTCAAAGCTTTGTTTCCAGTAGGAGAGATTTTTACAAATGGTTTTGAGACTAAAGTGAATAGAGTTATGATTTAAAACAAAATGTGTGGACTGCATAAGACCTGTAATCTGGTTTACATTAAAACATCTTTATTTACAAATAATTTAGCCCAATGTTGGGCCTAAAGTAGGGGCTATACAGAATACATGCAACTCAATTGATTCAGCAAGTAAATATCTGCTTTATGAAACTGTAGTCTTAACAATGTTAAGGATTTAAATGTGATATTGAAGGCCACTGTGGATTTTTTAAAAATGCAATCAACTTATTGTATTCTAGCCTTACTTTAATTTCTAAATTGATTAAAAGTGAACAGTATGGGTCTAAAGTCTGTATAAAACAGCAGGAGGTAGGTTAGTAAGTACCGTTTGTAGTGAGGAGAATTGGAGCAGTGAATGCTTTAATTGGAGGTAAAATAGCTGTTGAGATGACAGTTTATATTAGATTCGCATAGTGTGTACCTTTTTTGGAATTTAGAGAAGAAGCTTATTATGCAAAAATTATCATGTGAGGCTGATTTCTTTGGCTGGGTGTGAAAGGTATTAAAATGTCTGATTCCAAAGTAAAGTCACAGATTTGGGCAACTCTCATCACATTACCTAATATAACTTTTCTGTGTAATAAATTGATGTGTAACTATTCAGAAATTAAAATAAACATTTCAGATGTGTTCCCAATGTATGTCATTGTATATTTCTTTGAGACAAATCCAGATTTTTCTTCCCTATTGAAAAACTGTTTTCTGGCTGCCTAGACAAGTTTGTATAGGTCTAGCAAACAGAGACTAGGCTTCAGTATTTTTTGTAGTTCACTGCTTTTTACTTCCTTGACAAACATGTTGTAAAGATTAATTATAGAAATGAAAGGTGCTGGGTGTGATAGTACAGTCTTGTTTGAAAACCACTATACATGGAATAGAGCCTGTTTTAAATGGGCTCTCTGTGTGTATAGATATGTGTGGATAGAGTTTTCTGAGTTTAAGGAATATTTGAACATAAAGAATACAGACCTATATTCTTGCTGTTGCTCAGCCATGGTCCATATTTTAGAGAGTTAATATCTGTAATATAGAACCGTGGTTACACTAAGAAACCTAGCACTATTTGTGTCAGGAATATTTCATTGCTTTTCCATGTCAGAGAGAGTGAATGCAGCTTGAGGGGAAAAAAAAGAGTGGTGATTAATGGTATACTGAGATAATATATGCTTGCATATACCATTTTGATGCTGTGTTGAGGAATATTTTAGGTATGCTCTGGATAGGCAGATGGAGATTTTTAAGTACATAAGCTGTAAACCAGTCTGTTTAATCAGATCATTTAACTTATGTGGAAGAGGGAGGAGGAACAATGCTAGATCCTTACATATAGAGAAAACATCAGTCTTTTAATATTCCCATTTTGACTGGTTAACAGCTTGTGGGTAAGTGTGACCCTGGATTATTATTACTTGGGTTCTTGAGGATATGGAGGTATTGGCCAGAAGGAAATGTGCAGGAAAATGGCAGAGGAGCTAGGGAATGAAGTACTTGTTTGAAAAAACAGCAAAAGGTACAAATTATCAATAATTTCGGAGGAAGGTCTTAGAAATTAAATTGCACATTCTTGAAGTAGTTGGCAAAAGTAGAGACTTTATGTGTTTGTACCATTCTAATTCCAAAAAGGATTAGAAACAAAGTAGATGGGTTACTTATCTTGGTAATGGGGGTTTTAGATCCAGGTGAATTGATGGGAGGCTGGGGAGAACCTGGTTTTCTTACTGCAGTTTCTTCTCAACTTGAGCCATGGGCTTGCTG
The DNA here is from genome assembly GCF_000696425.1 of Galeopterus variegatus. Classification (NCBI taxonomy): domain Eukaryota; kingdom Metazoa; phylum Chordata; class Mammalia; order Dermoptera; family Cynocephalidae; genus Galeopterus; species Galeopterus variegatus. The sequence goes on from NW_007728914.1 coordinate 169,607, forward strand.
CCATCTTCCAGCGGGAACTTTGTTCATCTCTTGGTTGAATAATATGTACTTGGGCAGCTCTGTGGGGGACTGAATGATCTTTTAAATTTCTGTCTCTAATATTGATATCAAATAAGCATTTCCAATAACATTTATCAAGTCATCTCATTTAGGTGCCTGTATCCTGTAAAAAAACACCTTGCCTAAGTAATAGTCTGTAAATATTTAAGCTTTTAGTATGTAATAGGTCTTAATATCAATGTTACTATATGTATTAAATAATATTTTACCTTAAAGGTCTAATTTAGACTAAACTTGTACTATTTTTTTTAGGACAGCCAGTAGAGGGGACTTCATGTTTTCTGCGGATCGTTTGGTAGGTGGAGGCTTTCCATTTTCATTTCATTATTGTACCTAGTGATATAATCATGGTAGACCAAGGGGTGTTTTTGTTCTAGAGCATTCTGGGGATGAGAGAGATTGTACCAGTAACCATCATCTTGCCAGGCTTCTGAAGTGTTCTTTCTACTGTTGCATTAAAGGTCTGCCTCAATCCCTTTCACTTCAAAGTATTGCCCATGAACTCATTCCCTGGAGTTCTGAGGTTCCACTGCCTTTCAAATGGATCTGGATAACCTGGTTCTCAGAAATTTTTAAATGCCTCATCTTAGGGCAGTGAAGTGAGGTACATCAAAAGAAAACCAAAGATATAAGGAGACCTAGTAGTTATTGCTGTGGTATCCAGTTAATGCACAAAAACTAATACATTTCTTGCAGTTTACATGGGTGGGTATTTATTTTGCCTCTTCTTTTCTGTATTATCCTCATATGTGAAATATGAAGTTGGACTCTCTGTGCTTTCCTCAGGGACTTCCCATTAAACATTGACCAAGCCCAATTCTGTTTAGCTAGTATGATCTGAGAGGATCTCAGGCTAAATTGGTTTGTCTTCAGGGTAAGCACTGTGTTTCCATCTTGTGTTTTTATATCCAAATGTGCTCAGTGCTTGGAATGAGGTTGACATATTTTCTGCTGTGCTAATTGTCTTCATCCATTCATGAAATGAACACTGAACTCACGTGAATCAGGCACTGTACAAGGCTGCATTGGGTGGGAGGAGATAATAACAGTGACAAATACAGACATAGTCCTTGATCTCGGGGAGTTTACAGTCTAAATAGTGCTGTCAGTATTTGGGAAAGAAAGAAATGTGGCTTATTAATCTTGAAATTATAATCAGATAGTAGAAAGTAGATTATCAAAGGTAATGCAAGAAAAAAGGTGTGAAACTTTTCATTTAGATTTTCCCTGGGAAATTTATTCCAGAACAGTGTAGACAACTCCTGTTTTTGGCTTTAAATATTCTTGGTTCAGAGACCAAGTCTATTTAAAATTATTTGAGCTTTGAGAGGCAGTAGTAACCCTTGGATAGTACCAAGACAAATGTGGTTGACATTCCTGGTGCAATAGTTACATCATTCTGTCTTTTATGCTTTTATGAAATCAAAAGAACAGGTTCAAAGGAACTTGTGTCTTTTAATGGCTGCTATGGAGAGAACAGGGGTCTTGGTGTTCACTGGTAGAAAAATGGTTCCTCTTTCTTTTGCTTTCCTTCTGCTCTTTTTCTATAGAAAGTAGGAGTTAAGTTCACGGTGATTATAAAATGCTTTCCTGAAAGAGCAGGCATTATATCTTAGCCAAATGTGATCATAAAGGCCTATGGCATAATTCACCTGAGAGGATGGTAATTTGGACCTCTCTGTTCTCTTCAGTCGGCTTTGAAGGTCCTGATATTGGGAGGGGAAGTGTCTATTGTGGTTGCGGTAGGGATCTGACCTGTTTAGATTTCTATTATTGAGGATTTCTAGTACACTATTTTTTCTAGCACAAGGATCCCATTATAGTGGATGTTAATTCTATTCTGAATTTGTCAGGGTTGGCTTCCCTGGCCCTCAGATCCTTGAGTTCCTTATATTTTAGTCACCCTTCTTCTGGTTTTATGATCTTCTGTAAGACTTCAACTCACTCATATTTGTTCCAGGGTTGCAGGGGATGGGGTGGGAGGTAAGACTCTTTAGAAGAGTGTTACTAGGAGGAGGAGATTTAGGCTCTTCAAAGAAAAGTATCCTCTTCTAGCCTTGTAATTTGCTCATAAAAAATCAACTCTCCACAGAAGGTGATTGCTAGAGGTGAGTGTGCACACACATTCAGTATTCATGAGGTTCCTGAGCCCTCTGTTTGATGCTGACAAAGTATTGGCCCATTTAGAATCGATCCTTTTAATGGCAGCAGAGTGTTGTGATAACAGAGCATGGGGCCTGGTGCTTCTCCCTTCTGATCCTGATTCTCAATCAATAACATAATATTGGTTGGAGAAAATGTGCATTTCAGACTCAGCACTGTTTTTATTGTAGTAGGCTCTGGTTGCTCATGGAATACCGTATCTGGTTTTTGGAGGCTGTTCCTACTAGTTCTGAGTGATTCTTTCCTCTGTACCACACATTACAATTGTTGTGAGACTTTTCTTTAGCTGAGAAGTCTAAATGCATTCTACTGGATCCTCCTTCAAGGTCAGTAAATTGGTTCAGCCCATCCACTCATTTATTTCCTTACAAGAAGTTCCAGGCTTTATTTGCATTATGGTGGGTCTTTGTTAAAAGAATCTGACTTAATTTCATAGGTACTGAACGAAGTAGAGAAATTCCCAGTGGGCACTATTTCCAGGGTAACCAGAAGTATATTACTTCCAAGGGTGCCTGCCGTGACTCTTGTTACCTGCTGGAGTTTTGCATCTCTCGTAGCCTGGACTGATTGAATAGAATCAGAAGGCATACTGGAGTCTTGTGGTGGCAGTCATGTGCCTAACTGAGGTTAGATGCCTAGCAGCAAGCAGCCTGGCATTTGGACCTATCCCTGTATCTAACACATGATAGGGGCCCCCTTCCTATTTCCATAAGCTAAATTCTTGTTCAGTGTGTTACTGACTCTCTGCCTACTGTTCAGCTCCTGAGGCTAACAGCTAGCAGGAGATTCTTAGCAGGTTCTCAACTTATTCTTCCTTTGACTCTCTAGATCAGACTTGTTGTGGAAGAGGGATTGAATCAGCTGCCATATAAAGAATGCATGGTGACCACTCCAACAGGTAACCAGGGCTGTTACTTTCAAATTTTCCTCATGAAAATTCTGAGCTAGAATGGGGGAAAATGGAAGGAAAGCAGTCTGAGTAAAATCAATATGCAAAATGAGGAGTCTAGGTGGAGCTGTTCTTTTAAACATCTTACAAAACGCAGATATTTAGTAAAGAAATCTATGTAGGTTCCTTTTTTGTTAATAGATTGCTAGTCAATTCAAGGTAAAGGTTAATAAATATTCTTCAGCATGCAGGTGTTGCCTCTGCTGACAGCCCATTGGGCACAGAGTTAAGAATTGCTGGCAGCTTATCTTCACCTCTGTGGGGAAGCTGCTGGTGTTAACAAATGGGTGAGGGTGGTTTGAAACTCCAGGAAAAAAAAAAAAAAAAAGGATGAGAAGCAAAAAAGAAAAAGAAAACTAAAATGATGAGAATTGAAGAAGGTGCTTTGTTATACTCTTTAATAGAAAGTAGCCAAAGATCACTGGTTTGGCTTTCAGGAATTTGAAATTCTGATGTGGTTCTTTAGTAAATAATGGAGAACTGTTCTATTCAAAGGGTTGACTTTATGAAAATTGGGAGCTGAGCTTGTTGCATTATGATTGACACAAATTCAGGATGAGACCAAGGGCTGGGCATGTCTTGATAAATACTTCAGCCTCTTCTGCTTTTAAGGCAGAATGGAGGCTCATAAAAAGGGATGCAATGAGGAGGCTTTCTGCTGTGGCTCACAGTAGGGTCCCAGTTTGAATTTATGTGGTATATAGATAGCATTCTCAGAGTGCAGTGATTCTTCTTTGAATTCAATTTGAGGATGTGTATATGAATGTCCTATTCCCATTTGATGAAGTCTGCCCCTTCCAATTATTCTCACAGGTTTCTTAAGAAGAATTAAGAAATAACTATGAAAAATCATGACTTATCTCATTACTTTCACAGGGAACCTCAGGCGTTATACAGTGTGTCTGGACAAGGGTTGCTCTGTACCCATCTGCTTTAAACCATAGGCACTTTATAAAATAAGTAAGTTGCTGCAATGATGAAAGATAAATTCTTTGGTTTTATTTCCCAACAGGGTACAAGTATGAAGGAGTGAAATTCGAGAAGGGAAATTGTGGGGTCAGCATAATGAGAAGTGGTAGGTTTGTATGTGTGCGATTTTGTTTCTTTGCATGCATAGAAACAGTTGCTGCTTTCCAAGAGAGAGGTGGGCTTGTCCGTCATAATTGCAGCCTGCCTTTGCTTAAATCTCACCACCTGTGTTGTCTATCCTCGTGGTGCCTCAGAGTCATGGCCTGTGTGCTGCTAAGTTTGGCTAATTAACAGCAGAACATCTTCCCATGCCTGCCCCCATAGGCAACCAGCTTTCAAAGAGATTCAGGGGAGGGTGGGAGGATAGGAAGATGTGATAATTCCCTCTTGGGGAGAATAGGGAAGTTTGAAGACTGAGGGAATATAGCACAAATTCAGGCCTGGAGAACTTTGAATACCTGACTAGAGAAAAATTTGTTCCATTTTTATTTTATTTCTGTTGTAGGGAACAGTCCTATTCTGTCAGGTGCTGTACTGAATGGCTTGTTCAATATTTTTAATTTTATATTTGATGACTATATGACCATGTAAGCAAAAACATGCAACTGTTATTAACTCTAAGTATTTCTTTTTGCTGGTCTTATAAATGTATTTCTATTTGAGTCCAGCTGATTACCCTTCTAAATCAACTTTTGTGTAATTAGAACTCGTACCTGATGATTTCCATTCCTCTGGGTATATTCCCAGCAGTGGGATAGCTGGGTCATATGGTAGTTCTATCTGCAATTGTTTGAGGAACCTCCATACCATTTTCCATAGAGGTTGCACCATTTTGCAGTCCCACCAACCATGTATGAGAGTTCCTTTAAGTCGAAGGTATACCTGTTCCCCAATGTTCATCGCAGCACTCTTTACAATAGCTAAGAGT
>NW_007728914.1:174973-182214 GCF_000696425.1 Galeopterus variegatus
CAGAAAGAGAAATGTCACATGTTCTCACTTATTTGTGGGAGCTAAAAATAAATAAATAAATAAATAAACAAAAAAACCAGGGAGGGGGGAAGAAGACATAACAATTACAGTTCCTTGAAATTGATAGGACAAGCATATAGAAAGGACATTGTTGGGAGGGAGGTGGGAGGGAGGTTTCAGTAATTGGCCACAATAATCAACCACATTGTATATTGACAAAACAAAAAAAACAAAAAAAACCTTCGTACCTGTTACATGGGATGATTGTTTCCATTCAGCAAACTTTTTTTTTTTTTTTTTTTTTTTTTTTTTTTTTTTTTTTTTTTTTGCACAGGTGGTGGAAGCCCCACCTGCTTGCACTGGAAACGGATTTTTTTTCAACATACAGACTTTTCTCCTCTGGCTATGAAGTTCTATTTGTGAACAGTTGAATACCTCAAGTAAAATAGGAGGTTTAAGCTCCCTATTTTATGGAAGGAAGCTCTTAAGTAATGATTGCATTCTCAGGACAATGTTGTTCAGCTTTTTAAAACTGGTGAAGACAATGGACTTTTAAGGCACAGTTTGTCCTGTTTCAGTCCAGCTCCTTCCTTAAAGACACCAGGGTGGTCCTTGTACCCCTAGTGTGTACCAGATGACTCAAGTGATGCAGACAGAGTTGTTTTTAACCTTAATAGTCATTTGTTTGAGCCGGGGAGGTGGAGGGCTGAGGGCATCAGCCACACCACCCCAATGTCCACATCTAGTCCAGTGAAGACCACAGAGCCATAGTGGAAGTGCCCCAGGCTTCTGGGGGAGGGGCTGAGGGCCTCAGCTACGCTCCCCGCCCCAAGTCTACATCCAGCTCAGCCATGAATGAGGGGGATGCCATGGGTCTCAACCACACTCCCTTTCCCGCTTCCTCCTTCCTCTTCCTCCCCCCTCCTCCTCCCCCCACTGCTCTACAACAACATCTTAGAATGCAAAAAAGTAATAATTATAATAAATAATTATTATAATAGTCATTTGTTGATTTTCATATATATGGGAAAGAAACTGGTTTTATGTTTATTTTTTTCTTTTTTGTTTGGTTTTATGTTTAAAGTAGTGATATAAAGTTTCCTCTTAAAAATAAATTTAAAGGAAAACAGTTAATTTAAGAAAAATATTAAGTAAATACCAATACTGGTAGAATTCTGATATGGCCTAGAATCTTGAAGATGGTATGAGAATGACTGACTTTTGGCAAACTCTTCCTTAAAGGAATTCAGACTCAAAAATAACTCTGTGTTCAGAAACCAAGAGCGGGTGGTGGTGGTTGTGGTTCTCTGGGGGAGGGGGAACAATATGCCACTTTTTCACAGTTTGCAGCAAAACCTTTGCCAGTGAAGTCTTTGCTGAGCTAAATGATTTCTCCTGATGCCACCTTGATCTAAATGGAAATCCTTGGGTCTCCAGTCCCTAGTCTTTCATAAATCTTTTTATAATTTTTCAGATGAAAGTGACAAATGTAGGTGGTTTAAAGGCTTCTTTAAAATAATAGGAGTAAAAATGTTCCTGATATTGAAAAAGCTCAGGGAACAGCTCAACAAAACACTTTATTTCCTGTAATCATGGAAGCATGACAGCTCTAAAATTTATAAGCCAGCAATAAAACTAGCTTATCCTAGTTTCATTGACCTGCACTAAGTTTAAAATATGAGCACATCAGAAGTAGAAGCTGTTAACTTAAGAATTGCTTTTTTCTTGACAGTATCTTTTTTGTATTAGCAACAGTCACAAACTGTGCTTCGGCCTGTTCTTGGACTTGTACTTCATCTCTCCCAACCCTTTTTTTTCTTCTTTTTCATTTCCTTCTTCAAGGTGAGGCAATGGAACAAGGTTTACGAGACTGCTGTCGATCCATACGAATTGGAAAGATCCTGATTCAGAGTGATGAGGAGACACAAAGAGCCAAAGTATATTATGCCAAGTTCCCCCCAGATATTTACCGAAGAAAAGTCCTTCTGATGTACCCAATTCTCAGTGAGTGGCTTGAGTTTAATTTATAATCTTTGGTTAGCGTTTAAATTCAATTTAGTGCTTGCCTTCTAGGTACCATTATATAAAAGGCAAAAACAGTTTCTAAATGTGTTTTTCTCAGTTGGATTTGGAGTTGCCTAGGGCAGTTCACCAGGGAATTTTTGTTGTGTAATGAGAGAATACACATTAGTTAAACTTTATTAGCTTCAAAGAGCTTTTTCTTGAAATGAGTACATTGAAGCAAAGGATCTAATGAGGCAAAATATATAGAACACAGAAAATATATTGAAACATGTTCCCTCTCTAGCTTGATGAGTAGAGCAGTGATTTTCTCAAGGATTTATCCTTTCTAGATAAATCCTTTTTTTTCCCCCTGCTATTTTCTTCACTTTCCTAAGCTTACTCAGATCACAAGTGGCATGATCTCCCAGGGAGGTGAGGGGGAATATGTTAAAGTTGATATTTCAAATACTAAGTGAATTTAGGGCTTATTATGAGTTTGATAACTGAAAAGTGTTATGTGTCATATCCATTATTGAAAATAACACTGATAAAGAACAAGCACCTTCAAATGAAGCTTGGCCTAGTGGTGTGTTATGTTAGATTACTATATTGCCCTTACTTTAAAGACACTTAAAGGACATTTTGAAATAAATGTTAATGTTGCTAATGCATTTGGTTGTCTTTTGATTTCAGGCACTGGAAATACTGTAATTGAAGCTGTAAAGGTTCTTATAGAACATGGAGTTCAACCTAGTGTTATTATCCTACTCAGTCTGTTCTCCACTCCTCATGGTGAGTTCAGCATGAGGCAGTAACTAGGGCTTCAGATGGTCATGAATGGGTAAGTGTGTGTCTGTCTCACTTCTCATCCTGAGGAAAAGTTTATTTTCACCCACATTCAATCTAAATCTAATTTTGGTAGTTATAATGCATGTTTGTCCTCTCCAAGCTTAGTGATAATATTTTACACTATTCTAATGTAGTTCAAATTCAAATGCAGAAGTGTGAACTAACACCATTGAAAAGAATTGCAATTATTTTCCTGGTGGTCCTGTTTGAGCAGTTATTTTCCTGGTGCCCTGTTTCCTCTGGCTCCTCACCTGAGCCTGAGAACTACTCACAAATAGCAAGAAGCTCAATGTTTTAGCTAGCTCTGTGGTCTTCCTGAAGAAAGCTTTGCAGTGTGAAGCAAAAAGCCGAAGTTTTTAGAGTTAGATTTCTGCTCAAAGGGCACGGTGAGGGAACTGTGTGTTCTCTATTTCCTGAGGGAGGTGTGCCTAATTTAAGGCCCTAGCTTTTTTGCCATACGGTCTAGGATAATTGAGAAGCTATCCTAAGAAAATAATCATAGATACATATGGAAATTTAGCTTCTAGGATGTTCATTAAGAGTTATTTAGTATAAGAAGAAATTTGAAAGTATATAAATGACTAACAATAAGGAAATGGTTAAACAAATAATATATATTCAAAGGATGTAATATTGTGTAACTGTTAAATCACGTTTTTGAAAAATATTTGACATCAAAACATGTACATGGTAAATGCAAAAAAGCAGTTATAAAAAATAACAGCGTTAGAATAGTGTAAACTGTTATCACCAAGCTTAGAGATGACCAATACAAATTACAACTATTTTAATTACCAAAATCAGACTTGGATTTAACATGGACTCTAATAAATCTTTCCTCAGAAAGAAAAGGCTAGACAGATACACAATACTATTTCAATTTTGGTTTCAAAATGCACATACAATATTAATAGTTGTTATCTTAGGATGGTGGGATTTTAAGTGATTTTCATTTTATTTTAAAGTTTTTTTGGGGGATATTTTCCAAATGTTCTACAATGAATTCATATTTCCTTCATAATTGAAAATAAGAGAAATACATGACTTCTCTAGCAAGCGTGTTTCCTCATTTCCAAAGGTTCTAAGTCTCAGCCAACCCTGAAGAGAGGTTACAGGACAAATAGTTGGGAAGGCTGCTTTCAGTAGGCCAGTCTATAGGAATTATGGCGTATTTGATTACTTTACTGTTTCACAACCAAAAATTACCTGTATTGCAAATGTTGGTGATGACAAAGGGTGATTTGCTTGGTCATCCATTTATATATAACAGATGGCATTGAAAATGTTGAGTTAATCCGGTAATTATTGAGATTTCCCCCTTTGGGAATAGAAAATAATCTGTTTAGTTCTAATAGTGTACATTAGAATATTATACTATTCTTTGACGTTATAACTGAAAAAAATCCTATTCTGTGACAGCTTTGCTATGGCTTTTTAATTTGACTGGGGTCCCAGCTAGTCCTAATTCCTTTTCCCTGCCTCTCCCCCTCTGTAAAAGCTAGAATTGTACCTTCTAAAAGGCTAGCTTGCTCTGACACACCAAAGAAGTCTTTGTACTTGTTTCACAGAGTTCCAGTTGGAAAACCGCGATCTTTTATATGCAGTCCTCTTTTTAGAAAGAACTATATTCATTCTATTCCAGCCACTTTAAAAATAAAACAAAACAAAAAAGACTCTTCAGGGGAAAAGTTGTTTTAACTGAATAGCTATATTTTTCAAATCTTGAATATAAAACAATTTGATTCTAAGAATGTATTAGTGAGAGGGAAGGGGCGTAGTCTGACTACCCTCAAGGCTTTTTGGATATCAGACATTATGTAAACAAAGAGATTAGCCAAGTTTGACTAGGTATCCAAAGGTCATTGCTGTCTGGCCTCTGTCAATATTAGACCTAGCGATAATGACTATAAAATTCCTGAATACTGACTAGTGTTACCAAAAAATCCTGCCATAACAACAATTTTTCTTTTATTTTCTGAAGGTGCCAAATCAATCATTCAAGAGTTTCCAGAGATCACAATTTTAACTACTGAAGTTCATCCTGTTGCACCTACACATTTTGGACAGAAATACTTTGGAACAGACTAAGTTACTGAAGGAAAATGAATTATCTTGTGTAATATCACAATTATATTTTGAGTTTTTACTTGTTTTGCTAATTTGATTGAGGAATGGCAGAGAAAAATACGTTAGAGTTGCTTTTTAGTTTTGGAAGTGGGTATAGAAAAAAGGAAATATCTGAAGTTTATTTATTTTATTTGATTGTTTATTGACTGTTGGTACTAAATTCAACAATGAAGCACACATATCTCTTAGAAAAGATGGAAATTTTAATAATATGCTAATGAAAATTGCTGAACCCTCAGTGCATTGAAATTGTTTCCTAACTTATGAACCTCTTAGTTTGGAGATTGCTTGCAGTCACAAATAAAACCCAAATGAGAGTCAGTTCTTTGTCCCGCTGTAGTTTGCATTTTGTTTAGTTTGCTTTTAGCTCTAGGGAAGTTTCGTGTATGTGGCTATTGTCACCTTCCTCTACTCTTTACTTCCTGCTACTGTATATTCTGGTAACTTGGAGAGGAAGAAAAAAGAATGCCTCCTGAAATTTTCCATTTCCATTAATATTCTCACTAAATTGGCAGATCCAGGATGTATGGTTAACTCTGCAGTCAGGCCATTATGTTCTTTATGGCTTATCTCCCAAACTGTGCATTGTTGTAGGTGCCTTGTAAGCTGTGATGCAGTGAAGAAGATGGCAGAACATTTTCAGTAACTGGAACTGTAACTTTAATTTACATAGACTGAACCAGGGATGTCCAGAAGCTAACAAGGGAGAGTGCTAAGTACTGTTAATGTCATCAATCCTCAAGAAAGGAATTGGTGGTGGTTTTTCTGAGTTGTGGTGGAAAGAGTGGTTTCTTGCTAGATTTCATGGCCAATAAGTAAATGAAAATGCTTCATTTTTAATTTAGATGTTTCTACTATAAGCCTTTGACTCAGAAATTAGTTATTTTGCATGTTTTCCAGCTGTAGATGTATTAAAATGGAAAAAAATACCATAATTAAAAAAAATCCCTAAGGTTTATGCGTGTTCATATTTAGGCTTCTGAAAGGGAGAGAAACCATTTTAGAAATCAGTGTTTGTGTTCAGAAATCTGTAAAACCATGATCTCATTTTATATTGATATTAAAACATTTTAACAGTGGTGGCTGGCTGATTACTTGATTAATTATGTTCTAATGGCCCCATCAGCAGCTGATGTGGGCCTCTGTTCAAAAGCAAAGAGCTGAAGAAAGTGTCTTAGAAAGAACTAAAGCTGATGAAAGTCAGCAAAAATAGGGGGAGAGGAAGAAATCTGGTGTAGAATGGACTATACTTTCCCTTTGGAGCCTAGAATACCAGAAGAACTTTACTATATTTTTCCCTTTATTTTTGAAGACTTTTGTAGAATAAGCTGAGATTAATACTGTAGATAGATTACCCATATTACTGTTCTTCCATGGTAACTGTTGCTTTCAAGTTCTTATTTAAATTCTTAGCTATGCTTGTCAATTAAGTATTTTGATACAATAGTTTTTTTTTTTTTTTAAACTTCTGATTAGCAGAAGCTGTAACTGAAGCCCATTAAAGCCAAAATCTTTATCTCCCTGTCCTAGGGAAAATGTGAGCCAGCAAATTTAGATAGAGACCAGATCTGCTTGAGATTGATGCCCTGAATTAATTGGAAAGATGATGCCTACCAGTATAGGAGTTAGTGCTTCTGAATTAGTGCAGAGTTAGTGCTTCTGAATTAGTGCTTGTGTTAGGTGTACAATATTTTGTTTGAAGTGATTTTCCAGAACACCAGTAAATTCATATTCAAATGTAGGTATAAAACCATATTTCAAGCACATTATTTTTATATCATCAGCCATTTAGATTTAACATCTCTGTTCCTTTTTATCAGTGAACATGATTGGGAGTTAACTATATTCAGTTCCCACACAGACGGCCTAGCATAAACAGTAGGAATTATTCACTGGGGTCATATCCCCTGCTGATGTTTGTCCTGTACCCTCCAACAGATTTCAAGAAAAATTGTAAGTATTTCTTTTGAAATTTGGGTCTTTTTAGCAAATGAGGCATTATTTGTAGGGTTAATCACTTGCAGAACTCTTTCGGCCTGGGACATTTTCTAAATTTTCTAAAGTTGTCACAAGATTAACAGACTATTCAAAACAAGGTCGTTTTTAAATGACATTAACTTCAGAGTGGTATAAACTGTGTAGACTTCTTTTTTTTTTTCCTTTTTGTCTCTTTTTTCGTGACCGGCAACGGATCGCAACCCTCAGTGTCACGCCCGTACCGGACCGGGACCGGCAACGGGATCGCAACCCTCGGTGTTGTG